>NC_136495.1:120574330-120676830 GCF_053919585.1 Euprymna scolopes
AATCAACTAAAGAAATGGCCCACTGTGAAACACATACATTCAATCAATAAATGATGATAATCATGATGATGATAATAATAATAATTTAGTAAAATCCTTGAGTGCGAAAACCAATCCCACATATAAAAAAAAAAAAATAAAATGTTACAAGAATCCAGAAAACTGAAACTGATAGAATTATCATAATTTGTCTCCGTCCACATATCAGTAGCCCCAGCCTTAACTTCTACTACACTAAACGGCCATGAACAGTCAAGAAGGATGGAAAGACTGAGTACAGAGAGCACAATATAGACCTCCACTGAATAGCTACAGTGAGTATTGGAAGCTTGGGGGCCTGTTGTCACCCAAATTTCAGAAAAAGCCATTGGTCATTATGAAAGATAAATAAATCTTAAAAGGCTGTTGCGATAACACAGAATAAGTAATGGTTATCAAAAGAGATAGAGATTGCTGAAAATATGTGGAGACTTGTCACTCGGGTTCCAGGGAAACCTACTGGTTATTGTTCATGAGCAATCACTGATAATGACTAGTGTGAAAATTTTTAGTGAATAAATCATAAATAATAAAATATTGGAAATAATTCATCAAAAAATACATTAAGCATAATACAGGTGGAGGGAAGAATAACAATCTTTGATTCTGACTAGCTAATTTTGATTTGTCATTGTTGTACCATGTTATTGGTATTATAATCATATTTTGCTACAGTTTTATTTTGAGCGAAAAAAAAAAAAAAAAAATCAAAATCAGCACGGGGAATAATTCAATTTTAATTGAATTTTAAAAGAATTATCTCCCTTACAACTAAATTTTTTTTTTTCTGTATAAGTTTTAAAATGTGCAACAAATAAAACTAAAAAACTAAAATAACTTGAATGCATTCCAGGCAACGGCAGGTAAATGGCTTATAAATTACTAACTTGCTTTGTAAAGTTAGATCGAGGCTGCTTGATCTGCCATTATTGTGCACCTCCAACAGTTCTTGCAGGAGTGTCGGGAAATTTTAATATCAACCAACAGTCATGTCTACCAATCTGTTTTCGAATGTCTGTGAAACGTGAAAAATAAGGGTTGTTGATTGATGGAAGTTTCTTCCAATGAATGCTTCACTGTATTCTGCCTCGTCGGTGGGCTGACTGTGTTTCAACTATTCTCTGCCAACACCTCAAAATGAAGTATTTTCCATTCGTCTTATTGCAGTGATGTCTTTGATGGTTCAGACATGCAGCTAGTTGCATAGATAGGGAACTTGCAATGTAATCTTCTCTACCTCTCTACTTGGCTAGTGCAAGTTTATCGATGAGCAACTGAGAAAACTAGGTGACAACAATCAAGGAAAACTTAGCTGAGATCTCTGGTCTACAAGCGATTGGTTTTCAACGAGAGAATCGCATGCAACTCCACTCAGAACTGCTGTGCATAGGTTGCCATGTTTTAGAATGCAGTACGGGTCAGGAAAGAAGTGCACTTAACTTGATCAGGGTTAACGTTGTTGCTGTAGCAGTAACAACACCCTATTTAATCTATATATATTAATATGAAAGCGTGTGTGTTATTTTGTGTGTCATGCTTAATCGTTATGACCTTCCATTTCTTGTCATAAATAATTTTACCAAGAATTCTTCATAAGCTTTGGTTTCGGTTTCAATTATAGTTGATGGCACTCAAGTCATCTATTTCTTTTTTATAAATATTTTTACCAAGAATTTTTCATAAGCTTTGGTTTCGATCATAGCTGTAGGAACTCAATGCAGCAAGTTATATGGACATATATTTTTTTATTTTAAAAATTACAACTTTATAATATACTAGCATTTCAGCGCGGCATTGCCCGAGTGTTTGGATGTGTATGTTGAGCAAAAAAAAAAGTGGTAGTAGGAAGGCAGGCTCGAACCTGTACTGCGACGGAGGAACAGAATGGGAAAAAAATCCTGACGTCTTTGCTGTTACGACCACTGCCAAACCGAAAGTGACTTGTGTTTAAATTAAGGCTAGACAATCAAAAGAAGAGGATGACTTTCAAAAATATCGGCGAAAAAAAGCGACCCCAACCCCACCCCTGTAGAAAAGTGCCCAGTTGAAGGTGAAGATATTAATGTTTTTAGCTAATTTTTCGTCTGAAGGGTCGAACTTCAAAACAATAATGATCTTGGTCAAATCCGTCACCTCTGTTGAAAGTTTTAGGCAGACATGCAAATATACATACATAAATTTATATATTGGTAAGTAAACATTTTTGACCTAAACCGATTAAAAAGCTTGCCCTACCTCTGAATAACTTATGTAAAATTTCAAATGTTTAGACCAGAAATTGTCTGAGTAATTTGGTAGAGACCGCAGAGGTCAAATTTAAAAAATTTGACCCCTATTATGACCCCTTAACAGTTATTGTTTTGGGCTCAAAGCAAGTTATTAAGTTAGATATAGGTTCCTTGGACATGGATCTAAAATTCCCAGTGTTTAGACCCAAAATTGTCGGATGAGTTTGATAGAGTTCTCAAAAGTCAAATCGTTGAACTTTGGCCCCATAACAGCCAAATTTCTGGCCGAAAACCGATCAAAGATTTTCCCAAATCTCAGTACCCTGTATATCAAATTTCGAGTCTGTACTCTTAAAATTGACAAAGTTATTGTTTAGGGAAATGTACACAGACAGACAGACACGTTCATTTTTATAGATATATAGATAAGAATTGATAGAAAATTGACTATAATAATATAAACGAAATTTGCATAAATTAAAATATCATATTTAAGCGTATTTTGTGACCAGACTATGCCAGGCATCCCTACTAGCTTAGATAAATACTATTGCAGTTTTAACAAAAGATCTACAATAATATCAGGGTGTCTCCATTTATGCTGAACATCCAGAGAATGCCAACATCAATATTTACATATGGAAGAGCCTACTGTGGAATTTCCACAGGTCCTGCTAGTGTTGAATTAATGCATTATGACAGACATTAATAAAAGTACACTTTTAATCATCACAATGCTTCAGGCAAACTACAATACTCTTTATGGTACTTATGCAGAATACGGATCGCCTTGAAATGATAAAATTTGGAAACCCATTCTTAACATGAGGAGGGGGAGGAAATTTTTTAAAAGTGTTCCATGCTTTCACCTAACAATTTTTTTAAACAAAAGATACCATAAAAATTGAATTTAACTTGAAAATTCTATTAAAAAAAAAAAAAATAAATAAATAAATAAAAATAGCAGGGTTTGTATAATGCATAAATGCAACAACCTTTTACACGCACAAACTAAACATTAAAAAATATTTAACATGAAAAAAGAAGAACTGAAAAAAATATTTTAAAATCAAAATTGACAATGGCTAAAGCAGCTACCTAACAGACATCTTGTTTGTCAATTAGTTTGGAGAAATCAACTTTTGCAGGTATTCAACCATTCAATCTGTTCTGCCAGTCAACAACAAGATCAAAAGGAAAGGATAGAATCTATGCTTCTCCTGGAGATGTTAAAATAAAAATCACCATAGCCATAACCTGGATTTGAACTCTGTTTGCTCATTTCATAAAAATCAAAAATAAAAGTTGCTATTATCAAGTAGATATGATTATGTTGAACAGAAATTAAAAAGAGATAAGGTTTAACCCCCCCCCCCCAAGTGCATCTTATATGTGCAGCAAATTTACGAAGATATATTTATAAAAAAGAAATTTAAGTTTATAAAGGAGAGAACTTCGGGCCAGGAGCGGAAAAGAAAGTAATCTGTTCTGGTCAATGTGGGGGCAACCCTTCATATCAGACAATTGCTAATTTTGGACCCTGCCAGAGTGCCCCATTGGGGGGGGGGAGCTGGTTTTTCCTCCCCCACATTAAAAAACGGCCTTGTGCCTAATTTGCTCAGTGGGGAAGCAAATAAATACATAGACTCAAGCTGAAGCAAATCAAGATATAATAGTGGAACCAGCTATGAAGTTTCATTTTTATTGATCCAATTCGTGTGTGTGTGTGTATTTTTGTATGTGTGTGTATAATTTGTTTTTGTTTTTTTTTTAGCTCGAATTATCTGAAGAAATGGACAGATTTGTTTTTTATTGCCCTGTCTTTTGAAACAATTTGTAATGAGTTGAGGAAAGAACCCCCCCCCCCGAGACTGAAAGAATAAAAACATATTTAGCTCTACTCACGTATTGAGCACTTTCTCCCCTGTTTTTTTTTTTTTTTTTTACCAACTATACCTCCTAATATGTGTGTGTGTGTTTGTGTGTTTTATATACAATATTTTACATGTAAGATGTCCTTATTTGCATAACACGGCCAGGTGGTGTGTCCATAATGTTACATTTCGAGATGTTTTCCCTTTTGTCAGGCATGTGTTAAATTTTAACTGATTGTAGTTTTATTCAATTAAATGTAATTAAATCTCTAAGTTAATAAATCTGATTTTTTTTCCATTTATTAGACTTATATTAGCATTACAACTACTCACTCTTATTTAAACTAATAATGCAACAGCTTTTTTGGAATATTGTATACATAAAGTGCAAAAAAAAAAAAAAAAAAAACATTTATTTGTATAACTGTTTTCTAAACAATTTATAATAAATTAATGATTGATGTTTATTCATTATATTATTTCCGATAGTTTTGTCGAAATTAACATTAATTCAAGCGGTTTAATAAATACAAAAACAATAAATTATCAAAAGCTAAACCATTATGCTCGTTAATTTTCAAGGGAGGTAATTTAGTTTTTAAAATTACAACAGATTTTTATTAAAGATGTATAATTTAAGTTATATATTTGAGAAGAATACTTCAACTATGAATATTATCATAGCTTTAAATTAGCATTTTTGCTCGTGAAAAAAAAAAAAAAAAAGAAAAAGAAAACAAATGTCAGAGAAAGATTTCCTGAATTGTTAATACCTTTAAATGGAACGCACATGGTTCCCATAGGAAGAATTTCAAATCTCTATCCAAAAATATTGACCAAAATAAAAATTGTGAAAAATTCATTCAAATAAATAGCTTAGAAATCAATTATATTATGTCGGTTTTAATATTGATAACACAAAATGTATATAAAAGTATAAATATCCATTTTTCTTAAACTATAGAAAATTTTGTATTCGAACACAAATTTGGTACCAGTAACATTTGAACAAGACAAAACTGACTTTCTTTGATGCAGAAATATGTAATCAACAAAAACAAGCCGAATGAAAATGAACTCTCAGACAAGAGTAAATAAAAAACAATCTCCAACCTAATACACCCCACATTATCAGCCAACATCCAATCCTTGCCCCATCACCACACTTGTTTTACAAATATTTTAATGCAATGTGCTCTGACAAGCTCTTAGCACTTGTGCTCACTTGGCATAAATACTAACCTGACAAGCCGCAAAATTCCACCCCTTCACTGTAAAAGTCCCTAGATGCCAGAAGGACTTCTACTCTTACAGTTTGTTCCCATAAACTGCTAGACTCTGGAATTCCTTTCTAGTTTCCTACATTCCAAACTTTACCAATATGCAGAAATTTAAATGTAATGCTGAGAAACATCTCGCTGCCCAACTCCCTACATAGTATCCCTGTCGACATGGTCCCAAGTGGCAATATAAAATAATAATGAAACATTTTAAGAAAAACACTCAGAATGTTTATTTATATGAGAACTTTAGTTTTTGACAATATATATATATATATATATATATATATATATATATATATATATATATAATGACACAGCTTTGATGCGAATGCTTAGTTAATATGGAAGACAAATGTGACAAAAGAGTTTTTCTAAATAATATCCAAAATTATAAAACAATTAACACTCGTGTTTGTGTATTGTATGGCATTCACTCTAGGCAGGGTTAAGCAGGCTTCCTCAAAAGGAGGAAGCGTCAAGAAAATATTAAATTCACAGGCGGTTCTTAGTCATCTGTAACCTGTGTGTTTGGGTGTGTGTGGGGAGGGGGTAACTGTAATTTGGAATTTTATAATTACATTAAATTACTATTAATTTAATATTGATTTTTTTAAAATCGTAAATGAAATAGTGTAAAAAAAAAATTTTTAAATAAAAAAATTTAAAATCCTCTTAATTTTTATTTCTAAAACCACAATGAATTCTATCTTATAAAAATGCGAAAAAATATTTTTTATCAGGGATTAGAGTAACCAAAGACAAAAAAAAAAAAGCTGAAGTCAATATGAATTTCCCAACCTGAGAAGCATACCCCCACCCTCTCCCGTGTGTTTGAGAGAGAGAGAGAGAGAGAGAGAGAGAGAGAGAGAGAGAGAGAGAGGCACAAAAATAAAACCATAAAAACTCTAATCAGTTTTAACTCTCTTAAGGGTGTAAAAAAATCATCAAAAATAAGATTTATTAATATCATTCACTTTTTCAGAAGACGTTCGTTGTTACAAAATGAAACCAGTAAATCTATCGTTTTTGATGATTTCTTCCTGCGTTTTAATTTGTTTTTCTCACATGATCCATAGTCATTAAACTCCAAATTGGCTAGATTTCCTGAATTTCAATTATTTCCTAAGATTCCTTAAGCTTAAGCTTAAAATTTGACATTTCCCAGAATCAAAATCGTGCAATTAATATATGTAAAACAAAAACAAACAAAAATTCTGTTACATGATTTTAATTCTTAGAGAATGGCTCAAATTTAAGGCTTACGCTTAAGGAGTCTTAAGAACTTGAAATTAAGGGCATGTAGCTTAACTGATGTACAACACTATTTTAAGTCACGTGATTGGTACAGTGTAGTTTAAGTTAAGTTAATCCAACTTTAGATAAGGCATAGGAATACTGAATGTCTTTAAAAAAAAAAAGAGGGAGAAGGCAAAGAAAGATATTTTAGTGGGAGAAACAAGCCGTATAAAAGTTTGAAGAGGCTGGGTAAGGAGGACAATATTCTTTTCTTGTGACCTGCTTTACAGCTGAATAACGTGCCATTTTTTTTTTTTTTTTTTTTTAAAGAAAGGGAGGCTTTTAAAGACAAATTTTTATACAGAAAAACTTCTAAATGAAATGATCTTCAACATTTTTCTATAAATATTTTGATACTTTGAATAGTCATAACTCCAGTCCTAATGGGCCGATTTAAAAAAACTAAAGATATTTCTTTGTTTTTTTTTATGCTCTTTTCAATACTGCTTGATTTGAGTTTAATTCAATCTAAAAAAAAAAAAATAAAAAAAAAATGGTGTGGTATTGCTATTATAATAAAAATGGCAAATATAAACCGGGAGATTTAGCAGAAACCCGTTTTAACATAAGAAAATAGTATATATGCATGCATATTAGTTTGTAGATATAACTTTCCATTATTGCAGCTAAATGCTCTAAATTAAAGTGGTCCGTGTGTGTGTGTGTGTGAGGTAGTTTTTTTTCTGTTTTTCAAAGGAGTCACCATTTATCAAGGGTCGCAGGCCACTCAAGGATAAGGGTTAATGAGTGTATGGGACAATATCATAATCGTCAGTAGTGGAAATTTTGTAAATTGAATTAAGGACTTGTTTACATTGGATTTGAAGACGACGATATTGTAGTCAAACGGAAGAGAGTTCCACAGGTGTGCAGTTCTAAGAAATTAGCTTTATTCATGGAATCTAAGTTTAGGTTTAGGCTCAGATAAAGAGTGAGGGAAATTATTCGAAGTGGTTTTAGCCAGAGTAGTGTTTTCGTGAAAGTTTGGTAAGGGGGGGAAGGGTTACAGATTGGAGTTCAGACGAGCACTTGTCATGAATGATAGAGCAGAGACAGGCTCGCAACGTTTCTTCTGTGGGAAAGAGGTTGCAGGAAAGAGAAAAGGGCATCCCCTGCTAGGCTACAAAAAATGTAGAAAGTTAGGCTAAAAAAAAAAAAAAAAAAAAAAAAAAAAAAAAAAAAAAAAAAAACTTAGACTAAACAATTTTTTTTTTTTTTTAATACAACAGACTGGTGTAAAAATGATTGACTTAGATTCTCTAGTATTGTGGTAGTATTTTTGCAGAAATGGAGCCATAAATAAAAAACATTAATAAAAAAATAAATAAATAAAAATAATTTTTTTTCTTTCCAACCAAATGGAGTTATTTGGTTATAAAAAAAAAAGAAAAAAAAAGAAATAGTTACTGGAGTAAAAATTTAAAAAAAAAAACCCCTAATTTCTCAACTTCGAATAGGAACATGTAGAGGAACATCTTGCATGACACCTTATTCAATGCAACTCACAAATACCCTCAAACTTTTACTTTAATATAAATCAAACACACATCAGGTAGAACATTAACAGGCCATGATGGAGGTATGCATTCTTATTAATGCTTCATATGAAACAAAGGTGACTGAAATTGTTTTGGTTGGTTGTTTTTGATTTACGGCATATCAACCCTTTTCAGGTTATTTAATGTCAAATCCAGTGATTTTGAAGAACAATTTTTTAATAGAATATATATATATATATATATATATATATTTTTTTTTTTTTAAGTCGGTTTCTATTTAACCCATAGTTGGGATCCTAACACGTACTACCACTCCGAGTCAGAGTGGACCTGCGAGCAATGGCAATTAAAGAGTGGCTCCACACTCCCCAAAGCCCAAAAGCCAGGGCCTCACCATCGGATATAGCTTATGCTCATATCCAGGACCGAAATTATTTTATGTGAAAATGTACACGTAGACGATACTACTTACTATGCGGTTATAATACCAAATAAGGTAAAAGATGCATCTATTAATGTCGGATGTCCATTTTTAAAAGCCATAAAGATATATTTTAGGTAGCAAAATATACTTTAGACATGGTTTGCCATATGACAAGGCTCTATTTTACGAATAGTTTTTCGTTTGCTTTCAGAAGTACTGATTTCCCTTATCGATAGAATAAATAAAATGTCTAATAACAAAAAACATTACACTACTCTTTAGCTAAGATCCAAGTGTAGCATCTGTTCTGATACTACATTGTTCTGTCTTCGACCAGTTAAGAAGTCCTTCTAGACTGAGGTGATTTTTATTTTTGTTCCAATTCATAATGTCTGTTTTAGGGGAGCTGAATTTTCCCCACATTAAAAACTGACCTTGTGTCTAACTCTACCCTCATAAACGAGACAAGGAAACAAATATTACACTGAGTGATGGCCTCCGTTCACTCTTGAAAGACAATGGACATCCCCTATAAACAACCCTACGCATGTAATTGTGAGGTCAGGGTTGTGCAATCTCAACCATTTCTCTTCTGAGTCGACCCTGCCTGATTACAGTGGCAAAGAGAAGCCCAGGATGACTGGAGACAATGCCGAGATAAGCAGAGAGCACATACAGCACTTGGTTTTCCTAAACACAGAGTCCTATGATTAATAGTAATATTATTAACATCATACCTTCAGAATAAAAATAGTCGACAACATTAAACCAGCAATTGGAAACTTTCGTTATTATGCCAGTAAAATAAAAATAAATAAATAATTAGTATTCGTGAGAAAGATTTCCAATTTGATTTTATACAGTGAAGCAGTTTTTTTTAATCATAAAACATCAAAGTTACAATTAAATTATGCAAGCAATGACTTAATCTATTAAATAAAAGTCAAGCGTTTGCGTGTATGTGTGTTTGTATAGTCAGATAAAAACTATAAAACTACAAAACAAAAATCCACAAAATTAATATTTTTATGATCGGCATTGCCCATATTTAAAATTTAGAAAAAAAAAAAATTAATTCTCTGACCCTAAACTGGTGCAGATTTCATCAAGGGCGAGAATGTTTGTACTAACTTGAGGGAAATAATTGCTTTTTTATTTATTGTTTTTTTTTTTTTTTAAAGAAGTTATTTTCTTTACGCCAACCCATCCCTCAAATAATCTATAAAAATGTGTGCATGTCCAGAGAGAGAAAGAGAGCAAAGAAACACTCGTCTAGCTGTAAACACTATCAATAATTTCCCCCACTCTTTATCTGTGCACAAGGTTTATAAATTCTAATTTTTGCGAAGATTGTGTCATCCAATGTAAACGAAAACATTAAAAACTAAAATGCATACGTTATTTTCATGGAAAGTGTTCGACTGAGCTTCAATCTATGGCCCCCCCTCGCAAAACTTTCACAAGAAACACTCGTCTAGCTGTAAACACTATCAATAATTCCCCCCACTCTTTATCTGTGCCTAAACCTAAACGAGTCTAACGTAAATAAGTTCTTGATGAGCCGTTCCATATAAGTTATCAAATTTAACAAATTTTCATTACTAATGATTATTATATTGTCCAATTTCTACTGTACACTCTTTAACCCTTATCCTTGAGTGGCCTCTTGGCCTTGATAATATGTTGATACCTATGAAAAAAAAAAAAAAAAAAAAAAAGAAAAACAGTCCAATGTGAACAAGTTCTAATTGAATCGTCCCCCTAAGTAATCCAAGTTACAAAATTCCCACTGTTTACTATGCTAAAATCACAATGACTAATGTATACCTATTAACTCTTATCCTCGAGTGGCCTCTGGGCCTTGATAAGTGGTGACACCCATGTAAAAAAAAAAAAAAGGAATGGATTGGGCAGAGAAAAAAAAACGTGATGGGGAGAGAGAGAGAGAGAGAGAGAGAGAGAGAGAGAGAGAGAGAGAGAGAGAGAGAGAGAGAGCGAGAGCGAGAGAGCGTTGCTTTGAGCAACGCCGGCTATCTCTGCTATCAAGGCTGTTCAGTTTCCATTCATACTTATGTATCTGTCAACACTTCAGTTTCCTAAATAAATATTTTTAATTTCTGAAGATCAGTGTTTCTAATCCAATGATTCTCATATTTTATGTCATTTGTAATTATTTGTAAACAAATACTAGAACAGGGCTCTACATTGCAAGTGAAGCACTGAAGCAGTCGCATTTGCGAGGGATTTTTCAAAGTGACGACTAGAAATAATAAAACGCTTATCTTTTGGCGATTTGCATTTATTTCACTGACAATCTTCCAAAGTTCACTACTGAGTGAAAAAATCTTTTCAACTTTTTTTTTTTTATAAAACGAAAAAAAGTTAAATTATTTAAACAATAAAAATTTAATAGAACAATATACTCTTTTTTTCTTTTTTTTAACGAAGGCTGTTTAAAAAATAGCTGAAGAAATTAGAATGTTTATACCTTCAAATATCAACATAAAATTTGCTGTATATTTAGAATTATACTTATTAAAAAACAAAAACAAAAAATATTTATGATGTAAATGCTCATCACAGAACGAAGATTTCATATTCTAAATCACGTGGGTTTGGCTAGTAGCTTTTCTATTTGACTAGTAAACGAAAATCTTTAGTTGTCAAAGGTCAACTAAAGATAAATTTGTCCATAGAGCCCTGTTGAATATGGAAATTTTACTAGGATTTACCAGTTTGCTGGTGACACCAATAACGTTGATAAGGTTCAATGTAAAGCTACCAAAATGTGTTCAACACTATGGAATTTTGCCTTGTGAACAGAGATTGGAAGCAATCATGTTTCCCTCAATATATTATTGACATGAACGAGGAGACAAGAGCAGCAAACAGATTACTATCTCTGAACCCCATCAACAGAACAAGTAAACATAGCATCAAGCTCTCCAAAAAGTACAGAGGACTGAATATTTGGGAGTTTCCGTTTGAGCTACGGACAGTAAATCCAGCCAGCCAGCGCGGCTGTAGCCGAGATTGAACTCATTACATGAGTTTGTAGTGTAATTCAAATCTTATAGCTGGAATAAACTGTCAGAATGGATTGTTAATGTCAAAGACCTCAACAATTTTAACAACTGTACAAGCATTGCTCATTACTAGGGCTATGACAACAGCATATTCTTTTCATTCTTTTGACTCTAGAGTATATATCTGACGCAGTTAGACACAGTTAATAAACCAAGAACCACATCAGTCTATATAAAAACATAAGATAGTAACAGATATATACTCAAGAGTCAAAACAATGAAAAGAATATTCTGCTGTCACAGCTCTAGTCATTACTTATAGTGAACAATATAGATACTTTTTATTTATATTACATAAGCATTAATATGTCGGTACACATTCATGAGCATGTTTCGGTCAGCCAGTTACAAGTAACTAAAGACCTCTTCAAGTGATATTGCTTATAAGAGTTTAGTTCGCTCATATACGAGTAGCGACATATTAATGCTTATGTGAAACAAATAAAAGGTATATCTTGCCCTACTTTGGTATTGAGCACTCTTGTATTACCTCGTTAAACTTCATTGGTTACTTTGCCTCTGGAAAATATTAACCTGGAATATATATATATATATATATATATATATAGGGTGAGTTACGGGAAACGGATGATTTTTTTAACACTCCTTGCTCTCTTAAAGTAAAGTATAGGAGTGAGGAAGGTAGTCTTTAAACCTGCTTAAAAAATATTCGCAGAGCTTCGTTTTTCTTAAAATCATCCATTTCCTGTGACTCACCATACATATATATATATATATATATATATTTATTATACCATTGAAATAAATTTTATTCAATTTTGTATTCAAATATAGATATTGATAACACAAGTGTTTTTTTTTTTTTAGATAGCTCAATAGTGAAATACTAGAGCTATAAATACTTTCTTAATATACCACTTCACTAAGAAAAGATACGCATTTTAATGCTCATCGCAAAAACATTTTTCATACATACAATTGTTTCGGTCTATTACTGATATTTTTTAAAGATAGTAAGTTTTCTGCCTGCTTTTTTTTTTATTTATTTATTTATTTATTTATTTATTCCTATACCAGTAAAGGTACTCATTAGCGCAAAATATGCATAAAAACACCAAAATCACAAAACTTACATTGACCTATAAATAATCCCTCTTGCAGACGGTCTAATTCACAATTTTTGAAAAAAAAAAAAAAAAAAAAAAAAAAAAACACTTTTTAGCTATCATCGCATATTACGCCCCGCATACATAATCATCCATTATCCAGAATCATCTGCATACATGGTGCATAAGCTTTACAGTACAACTATTTTAATAAATGCACTGACCTTTGATGATGTTTGTGTTTATACAAGCGTAATATTATTCATTTTTATAGTTTCCCTGTTTTCCATATCATAACACCATTATTGTTCACGATTATAACATCTGTTTGAATTAAAGTGTTTCAGTATGTGTGTGCATCTGTAGCTAAAAGATGGTTGGCATCAAAATGAACCCATATATTTTTTTGAAATATAGTAACTAATAATAAGTGAGCTAACAAAAAATATCGTTTTGAATTTAAAATATATTTGGCAATTTTTATTATGTTAATTACTAATTTCATTTGAAAAAAACAACAAAAAAAGAAAAAATTTGGTTATTATTTTTATTATTATTATTTTTTTTTTTTCAAATGAAATTAATAATTAACATAAAAATATATATTAAAATTGATGCCTTGGATTTTTATAAAACTTTCTGAAAAGTTGTAACTAACTGATTTCTATATAATTTTGTTTGTCTATACTTTGCAATAACTCTTGGGTGTGCCCCAGGGGTTCTTTTAGGGTTAATAAAAACCCACCATTTTTGGGACTATTTTACCATATTTGTCTAAAATTTTCTGTATATGTCTATTTAGCAGTTTTGCATGGTGCTGAACACAAAATTAAATATGTTAAGGCCTTGGGGACTTTTGGAGCTAAATGGGGGGGGGATGATGGACTTAGTAATTTCTTTTTTTGCATGGTGCAGAACTCAAATTTACAAATGTTAAGGCCTAAAACTGCACCGCTTCATTCATTTTCACCAGGATTTTGACGTCTCCTGCAGACTTTTGGGGGCTAAATGAGGGGGGGGGGGTGTTCACTGTGCACTCACGGGGGACCATGCATGCTTCACTTGTTTTTTGTGTATTGATATTCATATTAAAAACTCTTTTTTCTATTTATTTAAAAAGAAAATACAACTTTGTTATATATAGGTTGTGGAATTGCATTCATCTGCAAAAGAACCAGCTAATTTGCATATTCTTTTAAACAATTAATTAATTCCCTATTAGTTTTTTCGGTTTTCTTATTGGATGATCATCTTTAGTTAACTATTATGTGTAATCATATTTATGCAGATATTCTACAAGATTTATACTTGCATAATATTTGCGTAAAAAGGTTATAGCAAAAACAAACCGCTTTGTATATATTTTCATGTATGTGTGTGTATATATATATATATATATATATATATTTGCTTAAAAGATGTTGCCCACCAAACTCCTGTCAGCTTTTGGTCTACAGACATGAAACTTGATATATAGGGTATTTGAACCCATGCAAAACTTTATATTTGGGTTTTAGCTGGGGAAAATCAGTGCAAAAGTGTGAAAATTAAAAAAAATGGAATTTGCCAGATGAAGGTGGTTATTTTATTTGTAACTTTTTAAATCGTTAAGATTATATTGGACCCAATATATATAGAAGAACAAATCCGAAATCTGCATTAGTCAAAATATTATATTTAAGCATATTTTGTGACTGGGCAATGCTGGACAATCTGTTAGTATATAAATGATTTTGTCTGTCTGTGTGTGAGGAATGGTCTCTACCAAGCTACTCTGTCAATTTTTGATCTACAGACTTGAAATTTGATATATATGGAATTTGGACCTGTGGGAAAAAATGGATTTGGTTTTTAGCTGGTGACAATAGTTACTATGAAGTAAAAAATTAGGAGGGGGGGGGGGCAGACGTAAGTCGAATTAAGATGCTTTTCTTTGCATGTGCACATATACATTTATAGGTTAACCAACATAATTTTGTAAGTTTTTATACATTTAAAGAGATAGTACAGATGATTATGAATAACATTGGAGAGTTTTATGTTTTGGTTTTGATTAAAGCTGATGGCACTCGAGTAACTTTGTGTATGTGTGAGTTTGCTCCTTATAGACTCCGAAAGGGCTGATCAGATTTTCTTTAAAATTTACAGAACTTTAGTGTATAAGTCTACGAGTGATCTTAGTTAAGAGGTTGGATGTTTTTACAGACTATTATTTTTTTTTATAGGTCTTTAGCCGATAGTTTTTAAGGGGTCAAAATTGAAAACAATCATTATACATTTTGTACATTCATCTTAGTTTTAACTGTGATTTTTAATCTGTTCATATATGTGTCACGTTGGTAAAGTGGTAACGTCACCAGCTTTGAATGCAACAGTTTTGTTTTCTGTTTCGATTCTAGCTGATGGCACCCAAAATATATATATTTTTTTAAAACTTTTGAAATCACAACTATAATAATATATATGAAATTTGGACAAATTAAAATATATTTAAGCTTATTTTACCACCGGGCAAAGACCCCCCGCCCCGATAGTATTTCATGATACATGTAAACTCATCGACACGATAATCTCAGATTATATATTTACTCAAAACTCCAACACACGAGAAGTCAAACAGCTAAAATTAATCATTTTAAACAATTTTTTAATTTCAAAACAATTAAATATGACACATTTTCTTAAGCAAATTACCCCCCTTTGTAGTCGCTCTTTATCAGTTAAAAATCATTAAAATCATTTTTCTCCAAAAATCGAAAAAAAAAAAAAAATATGGCTGTCTGTTTATGGTTTCAAATTGGCTATTCATGCTGAGAGCAGACTGTAAGTTTCTTTTTATTATATTTTCTTTTTAAAATGCAAAAATAAAAATTGTGCAAGTGAATTGACATCTGCTCCTTTATAATTTATACAAAAATATTCAGAAAAAACAAACAAACAAAACAAAAAACAATGTGTTGTTTTGAATTTTGATTAAAAAGAAATAATTTTTGAAATCAATTCTTTTTAGCTTTAAAAGGTTAAAAAGAATTTGCTAAAAAAATTGCTTTAAATTCATCGTAATTTGTTTTAATTTTATTTTTTATTAATTTTATTTATGTTTTTAAAATTTTCAACCACCATGAAATTTCCTAAGGTTCTGCTAGTTATTATTACTCTTCTCGCCCCAAACAAGGCTCAGTGTTACTTGGACATAAGGGAGTACAGAGGTACTATGTAGGGAGTTGGGCAGCAATATTTCTGTTCACATTAGGCTTGTGTGCACAGTCAGGGAACTGAGGGAGAATTCTAAAGTGTAGCAGCTTGAGGAGAAAAAAAACAAACTATTAGAGTAAAAGGCTTTCCGACATGTAGGGATTTCTACAGTGTAGGGGTGGGATTTTGCTGCTTGTAAGGTTAACCCTGATAAATCTAATTTATAATACTCACCATGTCTGTGTGTCTTCATTTTTTTTTTTAAGTTTATCTCCTCTAAGACAGAGGGTGAAATGATTGCATTTTTTACGGGCCGTTCTTTTCTGAGCTTTTAGCCAGTAAAATAGCTGTTAAAGCGAAAAAAAAAAAAAAAATGGAATTTAGCAGGTGTAAGTCGACTAAACGTGTTCTTTATATGTATGTGCAAACATACATTTATACGTTAAAGTCGGTTCATTTTTTTACAATTTCTTATGCCTCTGATGATAACTCAAACAGTAACGACTAAGACTGGAGTAGATATGTTTTGATTTCGATTCTAGTCGATCAAATTTTTTTTTTTTTTACTTTTGAAATCACTGCTATTTATTGGGTACAATATAATAATAATAATAATTAGAGAATTGACTCTAATAATAAATATGAAATCTGTATAAATTAAAATATCATTTAAACATATGACCGAGCAACGTCGAGAGGCCTGCTAGTAAGTTAATAATCGGCCAATGATGGTATTAAGTGCGACATAGTTACAAGTGAAACAGACTGTGACTGGTTTTTTCTATACAAATCACAAAGATGCACGCACGCGCACACACGCATTGGGAACTCTATTTACTTCTTTTTCTGCTCTGCATCTCCATTGATAGGAAAGAAAAGAGTCTTACAGAAAGAAGCTTCGCTTACATATCATTAAAGAGGTTTTTAAATTGCAAACCCAATGACACATCGCAAGTGTCTAAACACTGAACTATTTATTTTCCAGGGGAAAAGAGCTGAAAATTAGTTATTCGTTTCAGGAGTGAGAGAGAGGTTGGTTGGAAGGCTAAGTGTCTAGGGTCTAGAGAAAACACATACACACACAGCCCTTGAGGCACTCTTAGCTAAAAAGGAGACACCCTACTCAGTACTCACTCATCAGAAGTGGGAAGAAGAAATCCGAAAATAAGGGGGAAACTCAGAACAATAAGGAAAAACATTAAGAGGTGAAGAGGGAAAGAGGAAGTTATACAGAAGGCTTATCCCGGCTCTCCTAGCCTCCACGAAATGCTACAATCTGCGCGCGCGTGTGCGTGTGTGCGCATCTAGGCTTCCACTCTTTATTACCATAATAATATAAAAAAAAAAAGAGAAAAAAGAAATGAGAAAAAAAAAGAAAAAGAAAGAGAACGTTGTAATTAGAAAAATGGGTTTAGAAATATTATTTCCAAGAAATACAGCCGCTTTGATGTTTATTTATTTATTTATTTATTTCCAAATCTGACCCAAATCAAGCCTGTTAAAACGTAAGCAGGTACAAAAATGTACTCTTCTCTTCGCTTGACTTAAAAAAAAAAAAAAAAAAAAAAAAAAAAAACTCACAATAAACAATGTTAAATTGCTAATACCTGAGTCACACACACACACACACACACACACACACAGACAGACAGACAGACAGAGAGTATAAAAGTATAAAGCAAATAAAATTGATAAAAATTCAATTTGGAAAATAAAACAAAATCAAACTGTAGATTTTGAAAACCCTTTTAAAAATGACACTCTTAAAATGTCCATGATAACTGTCAATTTCATGAGATTGGCAGTGTCACCATAAACTTTGTTTAAATATCTAAAATGGCGTTTAAATCAAGTTTCAAAAGTAACAAGCCGAGCATACAGGGTCCCCTCCACGAGTGAATGTTTCGATTACAATTTTACCCTTATAAGGTTATCCCGGAAAATCCATTTTGGCAAAAATTTACTTTCATCATAACTAATGTTTGAGTAAAATTAAAAAATCCAAAAAAAAATAAAATAAAAAATCCAAAAAGTGCGAAAAGATGAACGGGAGTGAATTACTAGGTCTAATCCCTCCTTTGTTCGGGGGGGGGGGGTGTCAAAAATTCCTATAACAGGGCTCTACAGTAGAGTGAAACAGTCGCATTTGCGAGTGATTTTTTTTCAAAGTGGCGACTTGAAATAATAAAACGCTTATCTTTTGGCGATTTTTTTTTTAACCGACAATCTGACGAATGCTCATTACGGAGTGAAAATTTTTTTTTTCAACTTTTTTTTTTTTTTAATAAATTGAGCAAAGTCAAATTATTTAAACAATAAAAGGGTTAATAGAACAATATACTCTTTTTTTTAATGAAGGTTGTTAAAAAACAAAAAAAAAAATGTTTATACCTTCCAATCTCAACATAAAATTTAGTGCTTATTTAGAATTACACTTATTAAAAAAAAAAAAAAAAAAAATACAGAAACATCTTAATGATGTATGTGCTCGCCCCAGAACGAAGAGGTCATATTCCAAACTTCACGTGGATCTGGCTAGTAACTTTTCTTTTTGACTAGTAAACAAAAATATTTAGTTGTCAAAGATAAATTAGCAGTATCAGAATTTTTGTAGGAATTTTTGACACCCCTAACACGAAACTGCGAATACAATATAAAAATCTCGTAATTTCTCCGTTAAAAGTGGGTTATTTATTTTCTTTATGGATTATACTTCCAAAATAAACTATTACAGTTGTTTTAAAAGTAATAAAAATATTTTTATTTTTTTTTTAAAACAGTAATGAATTTTCCGAACTCAATATTTTTCAATTTTTAAACTCAATATTTTTAAATTTTTAAATTTTAAAAATCTATCAAAATTTTTCTATTGATTCTATTTTTACGATATTTTCAGGGTCAATGTGAAATTTTATGTTCTTTCCAATAAACCGAATATAATATTTTAGACAAACGTTTTTTTTAAATTCACGCCCCCCCATTTTCACGCCCCCCCCATTTTGAAATGTCTATTAAAAAGTAAATAATTAATTTATGTTTAATAGGTTTATATATCACAAATTGAAGAGAAAAGGTCAATAAATAATATATTCAAATTTAAAACAAAAAAAAAAAATCAGTTTTTTAGAAATTTACCTGTAAAGTCCGAAGTTTAAAACCTTATTTTATAAGAACACATTTTTTCTTTTTGTCTTTTTTTTTTTTTTTAATGAAATCTTGGTCCTTGCTCCTTTAATTGAAAAAAAAATTAGGGCTTGAATTACATTTTTCGAGGAGTTATAAGCTTAGAAAGATAGGGGGTCGAATAATTTACGCCTCTCATTTTGAAATGTCTATTAAAAAGTAAATAATTAATTTATGTTTAATAGGTTTATATATCACAAATTGAAGAGAAAAGGTCAATAAATAATATATTCAAATTTAAAACAAAAAAAAAAATCAGTTTTTTAGAAATTTACCTGTAAAGTCCGAAGTTTAAAACCTTTTAAAAAAAAAAAAAACACATTGTTTTGTTTTGTTTTTTTTTTTAAATAAAACCTTGGTCCTTACTCCTTTAATTGAAAAAAAAATTAGGGCTTGAATTACATTTTTCGAGGAGTTATAAGCTTGGAAAGATGGGGTGGAATTATTCACTATTTTCACGAAATTTCTGACACTGCTAAAGATAAATGTATCCATAGAACCCTGTATAAGCTACTCTTTTGTGCTTATGATTTTTTTTTTTTACTTTTGACATTTAAATACTATTGTAAATTTATAAACATTTATATACTACGCTCTATTAAGAAATATTGAGCTTTCCTTCTCTGTAAGTGGATAAAATTCGTATAGATAATTCCAATCACGAATTTTCTAAACGAATTTTAAAGCATTCAACTGTTTTTAGATATAATTTACACACCCCTCTTTCATACATATATCTAAAGGTGTCTACTTGCTTCCCCACGAGAGCAAAATGTAACATAAGGTCGTTTTTAATGTGGGTGAAAGCCAGCCCCTCAAAAAGGGGCACTCTGGAAGTAGGCAAAAGTAAAACTTGTCTTTATATAGAAAGGTGTCCTCTACATTAACTAAGGACAAATTAAGTGTGCCATAAGAACAGATACTACACTGCGATCTTAACCTCGCCGTAATGTTGCATCCCTCTGCTTATTCTACAAGTATTTTAATGGTGAATGCTCTGACGAGCTACAAGCCCTTGAACAACTCCCTCGACGGAAATTCCCCGACAAGCAGCAAAATCCCACCCCTACACAGTAGAGATCCCTAGATGTAAGAAAGCCTTCTATTCCAATAGTTTCTTCCCCCGAACTGCTAGACTTTGGAACTCTCTTCCGGGTTCGGGTTCCTGTTTCCCCAACTGTACTGACATGCAGAAGTTCAAGTGTAATGTAAACATATCTAGCTGCTCAACTCCCTACATAGTATCCCTGCAGCTTATGTCCCCGATAGCAGCCCCCTACATCAAAGTGGCACTGTGCCTTTTTGGGGGTGAAAATGGAATTTAAAAAAAATATCCATATATATATATATATCTTTCTATCTCTTTATATGTACAGACACACACATAAAAAGGAAAAAAAAAGGAAAATTCATTAAAATTGTTTTAGTGTTTCAGTAATTTAATATCATTTAATAAACAAATAGTAAACACTAAAAGAAAAACGTCTGAAGACTTTGATAGGGAGTAAAGTGTAGTATATGTTCTGATACTACGCTTCATCTAGTCTATCCTCACTTAGTAAAGAAGAAATATTCCCAGACTGAGACAAATTATTTTTTTGTTCAAATCCGGAGATGGATTTTCCACATACTAAAATCCAACCATGTGTCTAACTCTGCCCTCGTGGGGAAGCAAGTAAATAGGAATGGTGTCCAGGTTAAGTTGGCAACTTCATATTGGACCATGGATGGGAAGGGGATCATTATTGTCATTTCCTTTATTAACATGAAATCGTTGTTTCCAATGTATTTTTTAAAAATTATTTCCCTCTTTTCAGTTTTTTTTTTTTTTTGGGGGGGGGGGGGGACTAACTAGAATCGAATTTGGCACATTCAAGTTTTCAATTCCAATCCATGTTGCTAACCATTTAGCCACAATGAAGCCCCACCCCCACGAATAACAAAAAAAAAAAAAAAAAAGCAAAAAGAAAAACAAAAAAAAACAACTACACTTTTTTTATAATATTACTAACTATTCATGTCTGGTACCAACAAGTTAAAATAAAATATATCAATAATGGCTAACCACACTGTTTTCCTTTTAAATCATACAACACAATTTTTCTTTATATATCTCAAAAGGCGTTAATCCTGCCAACCCGGAACAACATAGGTAGGACACAAGATACGAATAGGAATCATACGATGTTAAGTTTATGCCCTTGCTTATAGGGGGAATATAGGGGGTTGGATTGATAAAGTTAGACAAGTTCGAGAACGGCCAGCCAGGGTTAATCTTTTCTTGTTTTTAGTTGGGAAGGGAACATAGAGGTAGCTTTTTTGGAGATGTTTATTTGACAAGAATTTTAAGTATGTGCCGTCATTGCTTATATATATATATATATATATATATATATATATATATATATATATATATATATATATATATATACATATATATATATATATATATAAGCTGAACGTCTGTGTGTGTCTGATCACGAATAGGCTCCTATATGGTTGATTGGTTGACTATTATAGAAAACTGATCACATATGATAGAAGATGTATCGAGACACAGGAATGGGTATGTTTGATCTGGCATAATGATGATTCATTACAATTGTGGGGTCTGCGTACGCGCCTGGTCCACAAAGTATGGAAATAAAAAATTTAAAAATTTAAAAAAAAAAAAAAAAAAAAACCGTTTACAAGTGTTTTTGATATAGATGTACATAATATTTTGATAAGTATGTTTTAACTTAAATAGGATTGGTATAATAAAATTGTGGGGTCTGCGTTCGCACCTGGCCCCCATAGAATGGAAATAGGCACACACTTTAATAAAGACTTTTCATATCTATCTGCGTAAGTATACTTTAATAATTACGTTTCAGTTTGAAGAAATACAGTATAATAAAATTACGGGGTGTTCGTTCTGACCTCCATAGAATGGAAATATGTCACAAAGTTTAACAAGGTTTTTTAATCTCGATCCACATAATATTGTGATAAGTGTTTCAGTGTGAACAGGTATGGTATAATAAATTATGGGGTTTATCTATTTTATTTTTACTTTCATCATATTTTGCTTTGGTTTTGATACCCCCAAATTCGAAGCTATATCTTTACAACCCTTTCTTTTCATAACCTATCATACTTTCATAAATCAGAGTCCATTTTCTGTAGGCTGTTTTTGAACCCAGTCAACAACGGGTACTTTTGCTAGTATATATTAGTTATATTTTTTAGAAAAAAGGATTCCACCAGAGTGCTCTATTATAAGGGGAAAAAAAATCCGAAAATAAGAGCGTATTATTTATATTTCTTTTTATTTACAGAAAGTTTATATGAGATAAGTCATCGATACCGTCAGTTTCAAACCTGATAATAGGGGACCGTTTTGGATACATATATTAAGCTCTCTTCAGCTGATACCCATCTAAAATGGTCCCTTATTATCAGGTTTGAAACCAACGGTACCGATGATTTATAAACTTCCTGTATATATATATATATATATATATATATATATATATATATATATATATAAGGAAATCAGTATAAACTCAGTAAATTAGAAATCACAACAATTTATTATTCGATGAGGAATACAAAATTAAAAAAAAATTTCCTTATTCCATGGAATTTGAAAAAATGGCTCCTTATCTTCAGAGGAAATTATAATTTATATTATAAACAAAATTATACATATATTGTTGAAGATCTTCCTCCCTTGTAAAGTGGACCGGTGCAAAAGATGCACAGTATATCAAGAGAATTTTGACAGGCTAGGTCATGCAACATGGACTAATAGTTTATCTAGGTACCAAGTTGACCAATATTTTTTATGTGTGCTAGATTGCTTTTAGACCGGCTGTACATAACAGGGGGCACTAGGAACAATTCTGAGAGAGAGAGAGAGAGAGAGAGAGAGAGAGAGAGAGAGAGAGAGAGAAGTTAGAATCAAACGGAGAAGAAACCCACACAAAACACGACATTATGAAAAACATCCGAAAGACTAAAAAAAAAAAAAATCTTTGAGTGGAAGCTAATCCACTAAACTGGGAGACAACAACGATAGATAAATTATTGAGACAGGATAAAGCTGCACAAACAACTAAAAATACAGAAAGAAGATTACACGAATCAATGGAACTGAAACTATCATGGTAGATATGTAAGAAATATCATATAATCCGACACCCCCTGCACCTTATCCCTCTGCATAAAAACTTTCACCAAATTTGTGCAAAGTTTTTTTTTAAAATGGTTATTGAGAAAAGTGCAAACAAATTAACAGATAGACGATCTGGGGGCTATTTTACTCCTATAATGCCCTCAAAGGAGGGAACCAGAATTATCCCAGAAAATCCGTTCTGGCAAAACAAAAATTTACTTTCACCATGACTAATGTTTGTGCAATTTTTTTTTTTTTTTTTTTTTTATCCAAGGTGTGACTATTGAGAAAAGTGCAGACAAACGAACGGGTGAACGGGAGTGAATTACTAGGCCCATTCCTGACTTTGTCGGGGGACCAAAAATGCAATGACACTAGTAGCAAAGTGATGTCAAAAAAAAAAAAAAAAAAAAAATGATCATGAAAGATCTATGAGCATTAAAAGACTGAAAAGATATAACACCATCCAAACCTTCACCGGAATCCTTTTTATTTTTATTCATTTATTTATTTATTTATTTACAAAAGAGTCACTGTTGGTCAAAGTCCAAAGGGTACTCAACGTTAAGGGTTAATAAATGTCAAGAGGTCGGAGAGACAACATCGTAATGATCAGCAATGGTGGGTATTAGGTAGAACTTGATTATTTAACCCTTAGGCCACGCTGACTGTTAATTTTTTAACACCTAGTTTTTATTATTACAAACAACTGCAACAATAGTGTCTTCAAGGACTATGGAATTCTTCTTTTCCCTAACTGCATTAATCAATGAATGAAATCCATGCTTGAAACCCATGTTTGAATGTTTGTATTGTTTTTTGATATATAAATTCTTTTTTTAAAAGACCCTAGACTTGATTTTATGTGATGTGAAAAAATTCACACCCATCGTAGGCAATGTGTGTAAAAATACCACCGTAGCCCAAAAGTTTAGAAGGCGACTCAATAAGAACTTGTTTGCATTGGATTTGAAAGATAACTATACTGTAGTCAGTTGGAAAGCAGCCCCGTGGTTTCGAGTTCCACAAGCGGCTACTTCTAGGAAGGTCAATGGTCATAACTTTACAGAAATTGCTCCAGACAAGGCATAAAACCACTTAATATAAAGAGCTTATAACAATGACGAGTTATTATCACAAAGACAGGAGACGCCTAGTGACCTTAGTCTTGAAAAGGCCAAGGTTAAAACTAGGGGGGGGGCGGAAATAGTCAGCAGGAATATAGAGTTCCACAAACCTGCCGTTCTTGTTTGTTAAGAACTCAATGGTAAATGACTGTTGCAAGAAACACAAAGTGATTTGCAAAGGTGAATGAAACAAGCTCAAACTATTGAAAATCTTGGGGAACTTGTCGCTGAGACAACAGAGGAACACCCCCTGCATCGGTAATGATTCGTGCCACAAATCCTAGTGAGTAAAATAAATAAGCAGTTTTGTAAAGCTATATAAACAAATATATTTTCATGGAAGTTTTAACATTAGTTTTCATCTCTTACCCAATACGTTTTACTCATTTAATAATAAGGTACTTATTCAGCATCTCTAGCATCTTCCAGCAGGTTATATAAGCAGCCAAAATATGGTGAAGCGATTAGCCAATCAACTGTCAGAAGATGATAAGTTTCAATGAAAGCGTGAAAAATTTTTTTAAACCGAAAAATAAATTTACCCCCCCCCCCGCTTCCCTATGTTAAGAATCTCTATTATATAAAAGCTATTTTGCGTGTGTATGTGTGTGTATGCATGCGTGTGTTCCTTCCTCATAAGTTCCAAAACGGTTGAGCCTATCTTTTGCAAATTTCACACAAAGGTAATTTATATGCCTGGCAGTGTTCTTAGATATGTTTTGTACAGAAATTCATCTGATAAGTATAAAAATCGAAAAAAATCCGATCTTAAAAATAGTCTTTCTTCTCTTATAGATAAAAAAAATAAATTTTTGCAGCAGAATATTTTACGTTACACCGATGTAATCGTCGCCGGTGTAACATAAAATAGTCCCCTGTAAAAATTCTATTTTCATCTATAAGAGAGGAAAGACTATTTTTAAGATCGTCAAGCCCAAATATCTTCTGACGTTATATTGTAAACAAACACAAATGGAATTTGATGAACGACAATATTATTATTACTTTTTGCGAATTAGTCCATCAAGCAAATTATTCCTGGTTAGCATACAATTAATAGAGGATTGATTCTATAATAATACATACGCATGAATTAAAATATAATGTTTAAGCGTATTGTATGACCAGGCAACGCTAGGCAGCCAGCTCGTGACTTTCTAAATAGAAAGTCATAGGGAAGGGGGAACGCCGGGTTTTGAATTAATCGTCTGACAGTTTTCATTTGGCATTTTTTGGCTACTTATATAATATGCCGAAAGATGCTGACACAAAGTTGCCAGAGATTGGGTTATAAACTGGATAAGTACCGATAAACCAATACTACTACTACTACTACTACTACTACTACTACTAGTAATAACAAACAAACAAAATCATATACTAAGGTTACTAAAGTTTGTGGAAGGTGACGGTGATCTAGTTGTTAACGCCACGGACTGACGACCCGGGTGTCCCAAGTTCGAATCTAGCTTATTCCACAAAAATCACTTTCGCGTATGATGTTGGCAACCTTCACGTGATTCTTCCCGTAATACCCTTATGTCTTTCTAGAAAGAATTTTGACTAGAAAATTATCGGGAGAGGGGGGGGGGAATCAATGCCAACAATAGAATCATCGGATTCATACAATATAACAATAACTAAGATTTATGATAATAATATATCTACTGTCAATTGCTATAATTTTTCTATTTTTTTTATTATTATCATTTGATAGCCCCCCCCCACCCCCCACCTCCTCTCATTATTGTTCACAAGTCCATTTGGCATAATATTGTTATAATAATGAATGTTTTCGAACAGGCCTGGAATCCTAGCTTCAATCCTTGGTCAAGATATACCAAAGACATAAAAGAATGGAACTTTATGCTACAATTACTCAGCAGTATAAGGTGAGGATCAAGGGTAAATGGAGAAGTCCTGAGAAATGAGTGGCACCCTGCTCTATACCTCGGTATACTAGCTGATGAAAAAGGAACCTTTAGGTCGCTCTCGACTATGGCTGACTACTTTACTTTCGTTTGGCACATCAAGCCATGGGTCACTAAATGCCAAAGTCAGCGCATTATACATAATATCTTTAATAGACCAACTTCTGCTATAATAGAAGTGTAGCTTTGTTACCCAATCATAAGGATAAATATTTTTTTTTTATTTGTGGAGAGGAAGGTGAATTCTAATCAAGGGTCTAATTTTAGACTTTTAAGAAGGGATTTGAGCTTATCCGGAGACTCCAGTTATATGAACAGTAAACTTAAAAATATTTTTTTTTTTTTTAAATATAAGTAGTGAAAGTATTTCCGCTGCAGTGAAATTTGAAAAATTGTAACTGTTCAAAAAATCAGTCAAAATGCAGATTTAAAAAAAAAAATCTTATTTTTTTATATTTTAATTTTTGATCCACAGAAGAGTCTTCATTAGGAAAATACAGATAACGTGTGTGTATATATATATATATATATATATATATATATATATATATATATATATATACACACACACACACACACGTTATCTGTATTTTATATATATATATATATATATATATATATATATATATACACACACACACACACTAGCAAAAGTACCCGTCGTTGACTGGGTTCAAAAACAGCCTACAGAAAATAGACTGATTTATGAAAGTATGATAGGTTATGAAAAGGAAGGGTTGTAAAGAGATAGCTTCGAATTTGGGGGTATCAAAACCAAAGCAAAATATGATGAAAGTAAAAATAAAATAGATAAACCCCATAATTTATTATACCATACCTGTTCACACTGAAACACTTATCACAATATTCTGTGGATCTAGATTAAAAAACCTTGTTAAAATTTGTGAAATATTTCCATTCTATAGAGGTCAGACGCGAACGAACACCCCATAATTTTATTATACCATATTTCTTCAAACTTAAACATAATTATCAAAGTATACTTATGCAGATAGATATGAAAAGTATTTATTAAAGTGTGTGCCTATTCTATGGAGGCCAGGCGCGAACGCAGACCCCACAATTTTATTATACCATCCCTATTTAAGTTAAAACATACTTATCAAAGTATTATTATGTACATCTATATGCAAAACACCTGTAAACGTTTTTTTTTTTTTTAATTTTTAAATTTTTTATTTCCATAATTTGTGGACCAGGCGTGTACGCAGACCCCACAATTTTAATGAATCATCATTATGCCAGATCAAACATACCCATTCCTGTGTCTCGATACATCTTCTATCATTATATGTGATCAGTTTTTTATAATAGTCAATCATATAGGAGCCTATTCATGACCAAACACACACAGACGTTCAGCTTTATATTATAGAAGATAATATACATTATACGAAAAAGACTAACAATTATCTCAGCATCAGCCAAATAGTGTAACGGTGAAAAGCGCTGACTGTCGCCTGAGCGATCGAGTTTCAATCCTGGCTTGAAGTACTTACTGGTCTAGCTAAACAAGAATGATAGAATACTGACCCAACGGGTCAGATGATCGAATATACCACTAAAAACTCAGAAAATATTGTTGAGGTCATAATCAAGATTGCATGCTCTTTTTTTTACTTCTTGATTCTTAAATAGGACGTTGGTGACAAGCAAGATATAGTCCCTTCTGATTAATGATTATCTTCCTCTCAGATAATACAAAAGCTCATCCTCCCTTTCCTACCATGTTAAGAATGGCTTTCTTGTATGCTTGACCATGTCTAATCATCCAACCAAATCGACACAGCAGAAACCGGAAGTTAAAAAGAGTAAACAATCTTGACTATAACCGTTGTTTGTCATCTTGCTTGTCACCAGACATGCTTTATACGTAAATGAGTATTCAACCATCATTGTTTGTGTGGAGATATATCGCTGATCGGAAGGATTCTTAGGAAAAATGATTTCAAATATAGGCATACTTCGCTTTCAAATTTGTTTCCAATCTGATTAAAAAAAAAAAAAAAAAAAAAAAACTGTCAGCGCAGTGGTGTTTCTGTTACACGGCAAATTACTTTAACGAACCGAAACACATCCGATTTATTTTAAGTCTTAAAATTACCAATACATTTTTTAGAACATATATTCCTTGTTTGATTCTATTTTATGAAACAAAAAATAATCTATTAAAAAATGAATTTCGTTTTTTATTTTTTATTTATTCTAATATATTTAGGTTATTTATAGACATTCCCTCTGAAAGAGTGTGATTTTGCTAACGACCCTAGAAGGAAAATTTCAATGGTATCTTTATTACTTGAAACATAACTTTTTTGAATGTTCTGTCAACATATCGATTTCTATACCATAGAAATCTATCTCTCTCTCTCTCTACACACACGTGTGTATGTGTGTATATATATTCACACACATACATGTTTGCATGTTATAGAAATCGATATATATATATATATATATATATATATATATATATATATATATATATATATATATATATATATATATATATTTACACACGTGCACGCACGCACACACACACACACACGCACATATAAGTGTGTGAAAGATATTGATAAATTCCCTTCAATTTTTTTTTTAACTCAAATTATTTCAAATAAAAATGAGAGTTCCAAAGCAGTATATTTATATATAAATAGATTTTATTTATAAAGCCCACCCTTTACCCGCATTTCTTTCCAAGAACTATAAATAAACATGAAAATATATAATTAGGTAGACAAGTTCGTGTTGGATGTATGTATGACAGAATTTGTGGCACACAAAGTCTGGACAAACAGAAGTAGCAGCGACAACCACTTGCCACAGCTGATATCACAGCAGTGGACTAGAAGCGTGGGGGCAGGAGGCGAAAGAGGAGTAGTAGTAGTAGGAGGAGTTGGTGAGGGACACAAAGATGATGGCTGTGGTGACGGCTGAGCTGCACTGCTTGCCGTGCTGGTGCAGAAACCGAGGGGGTTAGAGGGAAGAAAAGCGTGGAAAAATCAATAGATACTTTACGCTGAAGCTAGACATAGATATCTGGGCCAACATGTAGAAAGTTTCGGTTAGACAATTTTGTACGGTTTTCATTGAATTTCGCTCCGTCTATTTCATAGATCCCGCCTTTCTTCTTAAGCATTTTAACGGATCCCCTTTTCTCTCTCTCTCGCTCTCTCTCTCTCTCATACTATTGACAACAAAACAGAAGTTAAAAAAAGTGTGTAACATTTTCTTTAAACTTCTCTCTATCCATCCACCTCCCCTTATTCCTTCCTCCCATATTTTTCACCTCGCCTATCCCCATGCCCCAGTCCCCCCTTTTTTCTAGCATATATCACTTACCAAATGTAATACTCCATTATTACACACTATCTAAGTTATTGAGCACTTTTAGATTCAGAATATACTACATATAAAATACTATATCATTACACGCATCTGCTCTATTTATGGCAGTGATCACTTTTGGCCGGGGATGAGTGGGAATGGTCCATGATTAAAATCTTTTTTTTTTTTTTTTTTAAATCAGGCTTCCTTTATTTCTTCTCCATTCACTCTCTTTCTCTGCCAACTAAAAACAAAAAGGCCATTGAAAAATTACTATATAATAATCTCAATGTCGCCCCCACCTTTCTGACTAATTATTTCTGTTGAGCACCACCTCCAACCCGAAGAATAAATATCAAAGAAAAAAAAAAAAAAAAAAAAAAAAAAAAAAAAAAAATCAAATGTGCTCATAATTTCATTGAGGAAATATTATCCTCACCTATAAAAAAAAAACAAAAACAAAAAAAAACAGCTTTGTAAGTGTGTCTTGTGTTTTTTTTTTGTTTTTTTTATACTTTTGGACAGACAGACAACTTTCCCTTATAATAGACTAGCGGGGGGTACCTGGCGTTGCCCGGGTGTTTCGAGGTGTGTGTGCTCGGGCGGGGTGGGGTGGGGGAGTGTTAATTAAAACGTAAGAATAAGCGAAGTAAAAAAACTAACGTAAGGCAAACGAACGATGTTAAATGTAAAAATGGGAAAAACAAAAAAAGAAAATGCTAACAGAAAAACGAATGTTAAAACTTTGTTAAAAAAATCTGAAAAATACCCCCCCCCAAAAAAAAAACACGTGAAAAATGGCTTAAATAACCTTGTTTCAATATTAAAATTTTAAAAATCGAAAAAAAAAAAGAAAAAAAAAAAAAACACATCTCACACCACGATTCGAACCCAAAACCTTTAGATAATGAGGCAGCGCTCTAAGCAACTGAGCTAAGACGACGTCGACGAAATTGTGTCTGTTTTTTAATATTTGAAGTAAATCATGTTCCGATTTCGTATGACGCATGCGTAGAAGCGAACTTGTCATGAGAGGACGGATTTTGCTGACCCCTCCCTGTAGAAAACTGATAATTTTAGGGTGAAGAAATTAATGTTTTTGGCCAATTTTTCGATATTTGTCGGGTGAAGGTTGAAAGTTTAAAATTATACTGATCTCGTGAAAATCCGTGATCCGTGTCGAAAGTTTGTGCAAGACATACAAACACACATACATACATACAAACAAACATACATACACACACTTTCAATTATATATATATATAGATTTAATCTTGCTTTGTTTTGTTTGTTTTTTGACATATCAATCCTTTGATGTATTTATTTATGGAATTTCAATTTGATGCATCTCTACACAATAACAATAGTACTGACCCACAGCAAAATCACACTATTTGAATATAGCTGTCTCACTATGCGAGACGATTTTCTACTCAAGTAACTTTTTTTTTTTCTCAGAACGCTTGCCTTTGGAATATCCTTCCTGCTCACCGTTTCCCTTATCTGTACCATGCACGAATATGCAGAAGTTTAAATGCAATATGAACCACTCCCCTATAAATCTGGCCCCTATCACAGTAACCACTTTATGTGTTTTACATGAAATGGAATAAGTAATAGCAATACGTCTTGTTCGGGTTGAATTAAAGTATTTAGAAAAAACAAAACAAAACAAAACAAAAAAATAAAACTCTCCAATTGATCGTCTTATGTCAGCCATTTTTTTTTCTTGTTTTAACTTAGCAACTTGGTGCTACTTGCGCTTCAAAGTAATTAAACGCTTTAAAATAAGTTAAAACGCAAAAAAAAAACTTATCCAGGTAGGTAGAAGAGTAACTTATCTTGCCTTTGATAACATTTATTTGTTGTGTATTTGTTTTTGTTTTTTTTTTAAATCAATTTTTCATTTTATTGTCTATACTACAAAATGCCCCTCATTTTTTATTATTCCATTTATTTTTTTTTTAAACACTTTCCAAAGTTCACTTGAGATAAACGATACCATTATTTTGTAGCTTCACTGCTAGTGCCTACACAGAATAAAGCTTTGCTCTAAGTAAAATTAAGGCCACAGATATATAACAGGGAAATGGTAACAAGTGAGCAATAATCCGTGGGCACAGCATTCTTCCGGTATCCAACGATTTCCAATTAATAATTACTAATCTGACATTAACAAAGTAGAGCAAAATGAATAAATATAATGTCATTAGGTGCTTAGTATGTGTAATGTACATGTACCGCCATATTTCTCTCATCAAAAGCAAATCAGCAATGTTTCACAATAGAAATTGCAGAAACGTATCAGTAATTTGATTGGCCCCCACGCTTTCTTCATCACTGCAACCGCTCTTAGACGTAATGATGCGAGTCTCATTCTTTTATACAAATACTATTATGACATGTGTTCCTTATTAGAATTGTTTGATCTGTTTCCTGTTGCCTTTGTCCAAGCTCGTTTGGCTCGTTGGTCTAGGTCTTCATCAATTCACTGTCTTAAATTTTGAAATTAGAATGGGGTGGGGGGGGGACAAACAAAAAAAATTTAGGTGTGACTATGATATAGGAATAAAAAAAAGGGGACACAAAAATAAAAATAAAAAAAAACAAAGGCTAAAAAATATATACAAAGCTCCATAAGAAAATGAAATAAGAATTTTAAAAAAAAATTAAAAGTATTTAAAAAAATTTTTTTAACTTAAATTTTTTTTTTTTTTTAATTTACAAAAAAATAATTTTTTCCAAAATTTTTTTTAGATTTGTAAATTTTTTTTTTAATAAAGTTCTGATTAAAAATGTAAATTATAAAATATAAATAAAGCAGGACAAATTAATTACAGAAGAATAGAAGAGTAAGAAAAGGAAAACGAAAAAATAAAGTTAAAATGTGAATCAACTCAAATTCTTGGAATATATATATATATATATATATATATATATATATTTGTAATCATCGACATACAGTCCTGTTTCATTTTATCACAACTCATCAGTGCTGCTAGACTAGCACCTCTCCCAAGCCAAGGATTGAACCTAGAACCGTCGTGTTGACAGTCGGCAGTTCTCCCACTCGACCACGGAAGCGATGCCCGCAAATAACCTGTCCAAATGTCTATTCAAACAAACATCCGTCCACCACTTTTACAGTGCTCAAACCGCCTGTTTGTTTATAAACAAATAGCGACCTTCACATTATATATATATATATATATTAGTGATGGGACGATTCCAATATTTTCCCCTGATTCCGATTCTTTATAAATCTCTAAATATTTAACTAGAGTTGTTATTTTCCCCGATTTCTGTAAAAAACACGTGTTAAATATGCAGATATTTTCCTAAATGTAAAGTTACACTTGTGGAGGATGATCTATAGATTTTTAGCTTTACTGGTATTTTAAAATCAATAAATATTTATTTTTTTATTATTATTACCAGCAATGGAAGATTTTGTTTAAAACAAAATCAAATACTAAAAGACAATTAAAAGAATTGTTTTGGCATTGGAAAATAGGCACCAATTTTCTCGATTTCAATATCCCCAAATTTGTTGATTTTTTCTGATTCCCAATTCCAATTAATCGTCCCAACATATATATACACACACACACACACATATATATATATATATATATATATATATATATATATATATATATATAGACAACAACAACATTAGATTCATCATTTACTATAAAAAATTTAAAACCCAAAACTTAGTTATTTAAAACCACTTGAACGCACCAACGTCATCTACCAGTTTAAATGCCCTTTGAGAGAATGTCAATCCTTTAACAACAATGCAATTAATAGTTACGCTAGACATACCACTACCACATTATCTCATCGCCTTACCTGCCATAATGTTTAGTCTAGTGCCATATTCCAACACTTGCATAAAATACATCACTTCCCCCCTCGAATTTCAGAGAAATGTTAATCAACAGCACAAAGATACTGCACCATGAAAAAAAATGTTAAGCTAACAATCCTTGAAACTATTTATATAAGAACGCAATAACCTACCTATAATCAGGTCACATTCCGAAATAGTACCCATACTCTTCATGCCTTGGATAACTCTCCCCTCACACCCAACCCATTCTTGACACAGACCCTAGAACTGGCACACTCTCCCGTTCCCCATGATACTAACCCCTTCACCACCGCCAGCAGACCCACTGACCCTCACCTTCACTCACAACCCAATTATTATTTAAATAAATCTACCCATAATTCCCATCGAGCCTCTCACACAAATTCCTGAAGATGTGTAAATGATTACACAAAAAGTTAAGTTAAAAAAAAAAAAAAATGCGGACACCTTGAGAAGAAAAAATGCTTGGACCATACATCCATACCTTCGACGTATATATGCAAAAAATATAATACGAAAAACTGAAAAACTGAAAAAAAAGAAAAAAAAAAAAAAAAGAAAAAAAGTATTATAAAACAGAAACTTTCTATTGTCTTTAACAATGTTTGTTTTAATGAAAAAATGCTGCCTAAAAATATATATATATATATATATACAATCTCATTATTTATTTATTTTTTTCTGTTTATAGTGTGGGGGCTAAAAGTAACATTTATTAAATATTAAATTAAAAACTTAAAAAATAATTACAAGATTGTAAACAACAAACAAAAAACTTAATTTATGGTCGTGTTTCTGTACCCCAGATAATGTTTGTCACCAAAACAAGAGATTTCTCGTTCGTGAGGAGATACTTAATTATCTAGAATAATAATAAAAAATGTGTTCGTTGAAAATGATATACCCTAAAGAATTGGTGGGAAATATATTGTTTTAGTTGATGTCATGCTAGGCTAAAATTACGAGTCAGTTTAGGTTGAACACAAAAGGTAAATATTGACAAAAAAGGAGAAAAAGAAAATATTCACAGGCTTATCGATTCGATTGTTAGGTACGAACTCGGTGATTAAGATCTTTCGGTAATAGAAGGGGGTGGGAGGTTTGCGGCGATCAATGATAATTGTGAGTGCAAGGGAGAGGGGGGATTTAAATGCACAACGCTTTACAAGACATTCAAAAAAGCCAGTGTATTCCTAAATTCTTTACTAATTAAACATTTGAGAAATAAAAGAACTAATGGAACAGTCGAATATCTAGGCAACTCATATAGAGACCAAGTGTTAACCCTAGGACCCCCCCCCCCATCCCCGGTTTTGAAAAATAAACTCGACATAATGATACGGGATAAGAAGGAGAAAGAAGCAACCTTAGTAGAAGTTTGTGACACTTGGTTAAACAGAGCTGGGAGAGAAAAGACAATGAAAATACCAATGTCCTAGTTACAATATGAAAAGAAACTGGAATCTTAGGAAGATCTCCATAATTCCAGTAATTATAGGAGCAGCCGGATTCATGAAAAAGACTTTCAAAATTATCTGGCAAATATACCCGGTAAGCCAAGTGCAAGAGAAATTCAAACAATTGTACTTCAAGAGGCGATTAGAATCTTAAAAGATCTCTCGGCTGGCCCGTATGTTTGTTTGTTTTGTTTTGTTTGTTTGTTTTACGGCATATCAACCCTTTTCAGGTTATTTAATGCTGAATCCAGTGATTTTGAAGAAAAAGTTTTTAATAGAATATATTTGTTTTTTCAAGTCAGGTTCTATTTAACCCAATAGTTGGGAGCATAACAGGTACTACCACTCTGGGTCAGAGTGGACCTGGGAGCAATGGCAATTAAAGGGTGGCTCAACACTCCCAAAGCCCGCAAGCTGGGGCCTCACCATCGAATATAGTTTAAGGTCATATCCAGGACCGTTGGCCTGTATGAGATAACAGGTGAATGTCTGGCATCCGATAGGATGTTCCATTTCAAGCTAGAACAAAATGGGGGGGGGGTACCGAGTTCATGTAAACAATAAAATGTTCAAACAGGGACTAGATGCACACGTGTGCTGTGCTACAAAAATCGCTGTAGGACATAATACATGCATATGCACATCTACAGTCACACATTCGTTCATTTTGGAAATTATTTCCGACAAAATGTTATGCATTATACTGCATTGAGTAGCCCCTTTTCGGAAACACAGGTTCGAATTCTGTATAAGTCTCATTTTTTTTTTTTTTAAACTTTGTTCATATCCAGCCTCGTGGATAAAACAAATCTTTTGTTTAATATTAAAAATTATCATCATCAACAACAAAAAAGCATAACATGCACATACATAACTATATATAGCAAAAGAATTTTTTTTTTTTATCAATATTAAAATGACACTGATTTCAGAAAATTGGACAATAAACCGTTCACTAGGTATGTATATATCTATAAAAAAAACAAAAAAAAAACAAGTAACATGACATAAGACATCTACATAAATAAAACCCATTTTTGTTATTAATATATTTTAATACTACACTTGACAAAGGCACAGAAACTTGTATACATTTTATGGCATGCTATGGTGATAAAATATTGCTACTAATAATACAGCAATAAAGAAGCTAAGAGTGGCCCAACTCAAAATAGAACACATTCTCAGCTTCAGACTATGTAAAAAAAAAACAAAAAAAAACAAACACCTGGATCAGATAGCAAACTGGATTGAACGACATCATCAGCATGATATTGAACGGTTAAATATAGACGGGCAGATCACTTTCCAAGATCTACAGACAACAGGTGATCCCTGAAGCAATGAAAAAGACCAAGAGAAAAGCCAAATATCGAAAACCTGGTGAAAGACAACCTTGACGGTCAACTGGGTCCTATGTGGCCGGTCACGCCAAGCCACAGACAGAAGAAGGTGGAAGGAAATCATATTAAAAAAAAACAAATTAAAAAAAAACAAATTAACAAAACTAGCAATACTAACATATTATTGCATATTTTTAAGATTGTCATTAACTAATTTTCTTAAAGTATAAATACTTTGGTAATATTTAACTTTCAAATATTAATAAATTTACAAAAAAACAAAAGAAAAACAAAACTAACAAAACTTATTTAATGTCAATTGATAAATCATGTCAGTTGCATACTTTTATTAATTTTTTCAATAACCAAATTATCTTTAGCATATCCAAAGTGAGGTTTTGCTTTTTTAATTTTTTTAAAATGGAAATCGCTCCAAACAAGGCGTGAAGCCAATTGACATAAAACACTAACGAAAACGAATGATTATCACAAAGATGCTTATTAGTCTTTGTCTTGAAAAGACCAAAGCTGTAGGTAGGAGGAAAACAGTCAGCAGGAAGAGACCCCTACAAAACCTGCCTGAATTAGAGAAACTTCCAAATTCATGTTTTATTTCTTACTAGCATTGGCATTGCCAAGGTGTGGAGTAAGGACATCATAGCCGTTATATTAAAAAAAAAAAAAAAAAAAAAAAAAATTAGATGCAGTAGGCAGCCCGGGTGTAGTAGGCAGGCAGGCTCGGACCTGTAACGTGAAGGAGGAAAAAAAGCCAACTGCTTAGACCCAGTGCCCACCTCGACATACGACGTTGCTGGCATTTGAAATAAGCTTAGTTATTGCAAGGCGTATGATGACTTCGCAAAAATGTTGACACAAAAGCTGACCCTCCTTACAAAAAACAGCGCAGTTGACTGTCAAAGAATGAATCTTTTTTGGGCAATTTTTGGATATTTGTCGTCTGAAAGACTGACCTTTCAAACAATATCAATTTTGTCAGTGTTTGTCGCGTGTGTTGAAACTTTTTGTTAGACATGCAAGCACACATTTTCCCTTTTAAATATATATATTCTAGCGAGGGTACCTGGCGTTGCCCGGGTGTTTGGAGATGTGCATGTAGGAGAGGGTGACCCTATTTTAATATTATAAAAAAAAACACGATGTTAACAAAAATTGGAAAAACCAAAACGAAGTAAAAAGGAAAAAAAAAGGTATAAAAGAGGAAAAAAAGTTTAGGTAGGAAGACAGGCTCGAACCCGAATCATCTAGGCTAAGGCGGAAAAAAAATGCCTGACATGTTACCCCTATGCCAAAGAGACATACAATTAAGAACGGATAAAATTAAACCTTTAAAAACACTTGCAGGTGGTTTAAACTAACGTCAATGTTTTCTAGGTCAAACATGACGTCATTGTCGTAGAAAATGAAGGAACGATTTTTTCGGCACCACTCCTTGTAGAAATGGGTCCAGTTTAGGGTGAAGGAATTAATGTTTTTTTTTGCCAATATTTCGATATTTGTCATCCAAGATGTCAGGCTTCAAAATGATACCAATCTCGTGAAAATCCGTTGTCTCTGTCGAAAGTTTCTGCGAGACATACAAACACATATACACACATACATTTTCGCTTTTATATATATATAGACTAGCAGGGGATACCCAGCGTTGCCCAGGTATTTGGAGGTATGTTGTTGTGGGGGGGGGAGTAGATCAAAACATGGCCGGGTGCTTGGAGGTGTAAAAGAAAAAAAAAGTTTCAGCAAGAAGGTAGGCTTGAACCCCGAAACCTTGACGCGAAGGTAGAAACGAAAGGGAAAAAAAGCCAAGCACCTAACCATCTCGGCTACGAGGGGAGAGGAACTGATAAGCGTGTTAAGTTAACATTTATAAAGTGAAATTGACAGGTGCGAGGAAGTCGTGTTATGTTTGACCTTGAAACATGACATAAGCAATGGTTGTTCAGCAGTTAAGATTTTGTGCGGGACAGTTTTTACCAAACTTTGGAGAAGGAAAAGCAGCTCCCCCGTTTATTAGGAGAGTGTCTCGAAATGAAAGCAACTGTCTGATACGACGGTGAAAAGCCGACATTAACCAAACGTTTACATCGCTTTCTGGAGACCACTGGCCGTGGGCCAGGGAGGTGGCTATCGAATCGAGTTTCGCCTCTTTTTTTTTATACCGAAAAACGAAAGCAACACACAGCAATCCAAAAATGTGGAATATTTAATGTTTCAAAGTCAGGCAAATTAAATAGACAGGCGACTCCCATTGTTAAGTCGTAGATATTACGATTTAGAGGTCATATAAGTTGACCAAGGAGCCCCCGGAAAAAAGCCTTTTGCGGACATACACAGAGTGTACATACATACATACATGCATACATACATACATTTCGCTTTTATACTTATAGATAGAGATTTATTTCCAAGTTTTTTTCATCTTCAGAATATTAGACATTTTTTTTTTTTAATTTGTATTCCGCGTACGTTTTTGTTTTATTGCGCAAGTTCTTTCAAACTGCACCAGTTGCACAGCGAAGGGCAGACAAAACATGGCTGCTTTGTATGCTCTCTTCATCCGTATTCGCAGATGGTTGGATCAGTTTTGTAGCCACAATCTGATCAAAGCATCGTCCCATTCCTGTTCTCATGTGGTTGAACATTTTTCTACTGGAGGGAGCTATGGTGCTTCTGAACTGAGAGAGAGGGCCTCAGAAAGGGAGATTCCTTTGTTAAAAATTTGTTTAACAAAAGAAAAAGATACAATGAACCTAAAAAAAAAAAAAAAAAAGAAAAAAGAAAAGAAAACCAACATTCCTTATGAACTCCTTTTCCTCCCCCCTCCTTCTCCTCCTCATATCATTTCTTATGACATAAGACCAGCAGCCATTATCATCAGCTTCAGTATAATGAGGAGATTTAAAATTAAATGTTCTGTTCATGTCCCACGCCGATTTTTATGGGCTGCTTGAAATTTATATTCATTATTTTGTTTAGTAAACTGAATTAGTATGATAAATAGCAGATTAAATTAAATAATTAGAAATGTTAATAATTTATCGAAAGAAGTAAAAAATTAAAAAAAAAACAAAAAAACAACAACATAAAATGAAGCTAAATTTCTTGTTTAAAAGGCACTAATTTTCCTTATGAACCGCCCACCACCACTATTACTATTTCCTTTGACATAGGACCAGCAGCCTTTAGCAAAAGAATGGATGAAAGCTGAAACTATGACATCTTAAAATAAATACTGCATTTTCTAAATAGTTGTTTTTTTGTTTTGTTTGGAGGTGTGTATCGTGTGTGTGTGTGTGTGTGGCGCGCGTGTCTAATGCCGTTCGTTGCAAAGGAGCTTACTGACATCAACCTTTATTACTGGCTGTGAAAACCGAAAAAGCAAGAAAGGTGACAAAATATTATATTAATAAAAGACTACAGTATAGTTAACAGCAAAAAAAAAAAAAAAAAAAAAAAAAGAAAAGAAAAGTACAGCAAAAAACTTTTACCAAATGCAACAAAATTTAATTTTCTATAAATTGGGAGTTTTTCAATTCTGAAACGTTTCATAAGTGTTATTTTTATTTTCAGAATTTCTTTTGTAGCCTCGAAGTCTTGTAAAAAAAAAGAGAAAAAAAAAGAAGACAACTAGATTAGCCTAAAGCTTTGATAAACTGCAATTTATTTTGAAATAAAAACTTTAAAGCTTCATCAAGTTAAAAATATATAGATCGATCAAAAGTTAGATTTGAATATATTTGAAAACAGTCATCCATCCAAGCCATTTTTGAATTAGTAACCTTGATTCCATCGAATTGAGGTATAGTCTTCTGCAGTTCTAGGAGGTTCACTCTTCCCAGAATTTACCTTCTCTCTTTGAGAAGGAGAGACTACATTGCTAATCACCTGAAGCGCCATTGCTGGGGAATGTCAACAAGGATGCTCAGGCATTTTTTTATTGGCCAGAGTGTGCTGGCCTTTCAATTCTCCTCTTCCAGTCTTGTGTCACATATTCCCAAGGTGGGAGAAAGATATTTGGTTTGGTTATTTTATTTTATGGCATGTCAACCCTTTTCGGATTATTTAATGTAAAATCCAGTCATTTTGAAAAAAGCTACTATGTTGTAAGTTTTTTTTATCTTTAAATATTTATTCATGGTGTTTGGTTTGGTTGTTTTGTAAAGAAATCTTGTTTTTCTTTTTAACTTTGCAGAACATGATAGAGTTTTGCAGATGTTTTTGATGCATTTTAGGTCAGGAAGCCAGTAACGCTAGACAGCTTGATTTAGCAGCAGCAGGTGGAGGGTGGTAAATACCAACATTTTAAAATCACTCTGACTTGCAAAATGTACATGTGCAGCCCTGTTAGTATTACCCGGTAAGGGCGCCTCAGAGGATCAAAAGAAGGCAAAGCCTAGAAGGGTGGACCTCCGAGATCTACACAGAGCCAGCATTACTGCAATCAACAGGAATCAGGTAATTACAGGAATGATCTAATTTCTGTTGACTGAGGGGGGGGGGAGACGAGGATAAAAATTAAATCAGTTTAAGTTGAAGATTTCAAGATATGCGCCCAGAAGTAGGAACAACGTCTTTGGTGCATGCAGCCCTCTCCAAGAGAACCATTCTGTAAATCTTTTCTTTTTTTCTCTTTAACTATGTTTGACATAGGCATCATACGTTTCACGCTTTTAATAAATTTTTCACCCATCGGTGCGACAGAAAACGTAAATTTCCAAAAAACATACAATTATTTATGAATTTGTAAATGACTTATTAATTTTATATGTTGCTTTGTTTGTCTAACTTGAATTTTTTTTCATTTATGAAACTTGCATCTAGATATCTCACTGCTGATGCAATTCTCTATCTATATAAGAGCCAGGTACGTCCAAGGATGGAATACTGTTGCCACATCTGGGCAGGAGCTGCTAGAAAGGCCTTGTCCTGCCTTGACAGAGTTCAAAATACTTTGTAGCCTCGTAGGAGATGTCCTTTTCTCTTCCCTGCAACCTCTATCTCACAGAAGAGATGTTGCGAGCTTGTCTCTGATGGTATCGTTATTTTCATGGAAAGTGTTCGACCGAGCTTCAGTCTATGGTCCCCCCTCGCTAAACTTTCACAAGAAACACTCGTCTAGCTGAAAACACTATCAATAATTTCCCCCACTCTTTATCTGTGCCTAAACCTAAACGTAGATTCCATGAACAAAGCTTCTTTCTTAGAACTGCACGACTGTGGAATTGTCTTCTGTTTTCCTGCTTTCCGGCTGAGTACAATATGGTTGTCTTCAAGTCTAACGTAAATAAGTTCTTGATGAGCCGTTCCATATAAGTTAACAAATTTACCGAATTTTCATTACTAATGATTACTATATTTTCCAATTTCTACTGTACACTCTTTAACCCTTATCATTGAGCGGCCTCTTGGCCTTGATAATATGGTGATGCCTGTGTAAAAAAAAAGAAAAAAAAGAAAGAAAAAGAAATCAATAGAACAAATGGCTTTGATGATCCTTGATTAAAAAGCCAATGAGAATTGATACAATTTCCATCTATAAGATAATCCACATTTACCTAAGTTTTGAGTTGAACTGCTTATTAGTTCATTATATATCTGTGTGAGTGAGTTCGTTCCTTATGGATTCTAAAATAGCTGGTCCGATTTTAATGAAATTTCACACGAGGGTATTTTATATGCCTGGCAGTGTTCTCGGATGAGTTTTGTATCGGAATGTCTTCAATAAGTATCGATAATCGACACTCGAAATAATCCAGTGAAAGAAGGAATATCACATGTATTTGAGAAGTTTTATTAGCACACAAACCGAATGGCCCGACATAAAATCAACAGTAAGTTCTTTGATATGACAGGGGCGCATTTGAAATGAATGCTTCTGTTTGACACTTGACTTTTGCATTTTGAACTTAATTCAAGCCATTGTATATAAAAAAATAATTTTATAAAATCAACAGTAGGTTCTCTACAGTGCAATGTAGACTACAATGTATTGTGAACTAAGTCACTATGGGAAGACATGCGAAGCTTCCTCCCGGTAAATTGCGATGGGTCTCCAATTAGAGCAGGATATTCAATCGATTTGATTGAAAAATTGTTAATTTCACAGATTTCAACTATGAAAAAATTATGGATGTGTAAAACATTCATTGATCATCATTCAATCACGGGCAACGTTGGAGTTCCCTGCTAGTATATATATATATATATATATATATAAAAGTGACACTGTCTATCTGTGTGCAAAACAGTCTCTACCAAACTAGTCATTTTTGTCTACAGATTTGAAACTTGAGGGGATTTGGTTTTTAAGCGGTAAAAATAGCTGCTAAGCCGGTCAACAACAACAAAAACAAAATAATAGAACCTGGCAAGCATAAGTCAACTAAACATGTTATTTCTTTGCATGCGCAAATATACCTTTATATGCTAAACATTATTGTTTGTAGTTTTTGTACACGTATGGAATTTGGTCAGATGGTAATGGATAAGACTGGAAAGCCATATGTTTTGGTTTCGATTCTAGCTGATGGCACCCAAGTCATTTTTTTTTTTAAACTTTTCAAATCACGACTATATATTTGGTACAATATAATAATCAATAAAGAATTAGCTGTATACTAATAAATATGAAATCTGCATAAATTAAAATATATTTAAAGTGTATTTTATAATCAAGCAACGCCAGGTGGCTTGCAAAACGTTTTTTAGAAAAATACCCAAAGAATGGGAAAAATGGATTATACCCTCCTTATGCAGATTAAACTCAATATGTGATACTAAACCTTATGTATAGAATCGTTATTCCATTGTTAACCAAAATCAATTACATAAATCCGAATCAAAGATTAATTTGCCCGCTTAAATGTTATTTAGACCCAACAGGCGAAATAATTTTATTAGATTAGAATTATATATACAACTGCTTAACTGTACACACATTTAAATATTGCAAGTGAAATGGCTTCAGCATCCCATAGGAGATCATCCAAGTTAGTTTTAAGCTTTTGATTCAATGTTTTCTTTTTCTTTTTAAAAATAAAAAAAAGTCTAAATAGATTATCTCTGAAATTTAATTTGTGAATTATTTGGAGTTGAAAGAACAAAAGTTTAATGGTCGAGTTAAACAAAAAACGATTTTTTAAGATGTTCTAATATAGAAATAGAAAAGGAAAAGGGAGGGAGGGAGATTAATATTGTTTTAAAACTGCATCTAAAAAAATCTTTATTTTATTATATTTATCTAAAACCTTTGATTTATTGCAGGTTGAACAATCCAAAGAAGAATGAAAAAAGTGGAGGAGGAAGAGATGTTCACGAATGATGAGTTGTGGTAGCAGTACTCCTACTTTTGAACTATCATCAATGATAGATCAAATGAGGAAACTGCAATTTTCTTTTTAAACTCAGAGTAAATATTAAAAAAAGAAAAAAAAAGGGGGGGGGGAGTTAGTATTCCGGTATAATCCTAGACATTTAATTCCTGCATTGCTTTCCCTATATTCTAGACGGTGATAGACGATTTGGCGTCCCCGACGAAACATATTCCAACAGAGAGACAATTAAATAGGAGCATAAAAGGACCATTACGAAACGAAGTGCTGTGAACAAGAAGCAGGTAAAAGAATAAATAAATAATGGCAAATAAATAAAACTTTGCAGATATACTAGTGTACGAGTCAATCTCGCATAATGCTGAACGCTTGATTTTTGTTGGTGTGTGAGGGATGCAAATATGATTTCTAAAGTCAACAGCTAAGAGAGTGACTTTTAAATCCTTCAGTTACACCCAAGTGTTCATCGTTTAGGAGACATGCAACACGTTTCACTGAAGATTATTACCAGAATCGGCTCTAGAAACACTCAGTCACAGAAGTCAGTGATCCAAACGTTAATCATTGGCTGGAAGGTAGGCTCTGTGTTTATTCAAGTGAACACAATATCCACTCAGGTTTGTTTTAGGAGGCTTACGAAATGGACAACCTCCTGTATCAGAAATACACAGAGTATTAAAGTAATATATTTCAATAAACCATAAGGAAAACACACACACACACAATATATATATATATATATATATATATATATATATATATATATATGATTAGTTTTTTTTTTTTGGAAAAAGAATTCCAGCAGAGTGCTCAATTAAAAGGAAAATCCAAATTTTAAGAGCGTACTTATATTTTGTGTACAGAAAGTTGTTAGTTGAGACAGGTCATTGGTACCGTCGGTTTCAAGCCCGATAATAAGGTCCGTTTAAGGTATCCTTATCAAGCAAGAGACGAATATTGGCTGAAGAGAGCTTGATAAGGATACCTTAAACGGACCTTATTATCGGGCTTGAAACCGACGGTACCAATGACCTGTCTCAACTAACAACTTTCTGTACACAATATATATATATATATATATATATATATATATATATATATTGTTGTTAAATTTTATATAAGAAATTCTTAAACAAAACGGAAAATCTTTGAAGGAAGAAATGTAGGTAACTCTTTTATCACATAGTTTTCCTTAAAAAAGAAATGGATTCCATATTGTTAATTAAAAAAACTGTTTTTCTCAACGTCTGAAGAGAGGCCGTTCTTATGAATATTTTAAAACGATATAAGGTTTGAAATTGTCCGAATGGTCGCGAAACATTTGTAACGAACAATGAAAATACACTACTTGTTACTATCAATCCAATCTTTGTTTTCTTGATTTTGTGAAAACATTTTATATATATATATATATATATATATATATATATATATATATATATATATATATATATATATATATAATGAATAGGTTAGCCTAATTGAACTGGATCAAAACAAAGAGAAGAAAAAAAATGGATCTACTATCTGGAACATTTTTTTTTTGTTCTTTTGTTTAAGGGAGTTGGTGTTTGATCAACAATGCTGGGGAGCCATGATTTAATATACTATTTTGTTTTGTTTTTTATCCCCGAAACAGTGTTTCATGTTAATGATGATCCCTGAAAGCTTAGGATTGTAAGTTCGAGAAAGCAAATTGATTCAGCAATTGCAGGAGATTAAATGACTTGACAAAATAATTTTTCAACGAAGGGCTGAAAAAAAAAAAAAAAATTTTATGTAGTCTTCAAAGTCAAAACAACTTCCAAGACTTATACTAGAAGACTACCCGGTGTTACTCAGGTATAAGATACGCTTATTTTGTATTTATTATTACAGAGCCAATTATCTATTATTATACTGAATCTAATATATACAAGTGCACCACCACCTCTGCTGGCATGACATGGTCGTAAAATACGCTCAAAATATATTTTGATTTATGCAGATTTCGTATTTATTTTTATAGAGAAAATAATCCATTGATTATTATATTAACCCAATATATAGTAGTTATCTCAAAAGTTAAAAAAAAAAAATATGTGACTTGGGTGTCATCAGCTAGAATCGAAACCAAAATATAGTGTTCCAGCCTTAGTCGTTAAGTTTGAAAGGTTTGCTAGAAATGACGTCAACGTTTAATGTAAAACAATGACAAACAAATTCAGAGTTTTAGAAGAAGAAGAAGAGGAGGAGGAGGAGGAACAACAATAACAATAACAACAATAATAATAATAATAATAATAATAATAATAATAATATATAGCGTTCGGACGATTAACTGGAATCGGAAAAATTGGAACTTTTGGGAGGGGAGGTATCGGAAAAAATATGTGGCTATTTTCCGGTGTCATAAACTGGGTCATGATGAATTAAACAGTCAGAATCATTTACGACGGATTGCTAACCTTCATTTATTTGAAGTTATAGTTTTGTTTTTCTTTGTTTATTTTTTTTAATCAATTTGTATTTTTTTGTTTGTTTGTTTCTTCAATTGCTGCCATTCCGTCTAGAGTTTCCATATAACAAAAGAATGGTTGACAAATGTAATTTTGAAATGTGATTTTTTGTTTTGTTCCGGTGCAAAACAAAAACGTAACCAGATATTTAGAGTTTGGCTTCCATTTACATCTTTGAGTGTACGTGCGCGCGCATGTAGTTTTTGTTTTGTTTATTGTTTACAGATAAACAGTTTTGTTTAAAAAAAAAAAAAAAAAAAAAATCGCTGCAATTACTTGGTAAAAAAGAGACAACTAATCTGCTGAAACATTTCTCATGGCCACTTGCTGTATTAAATTGTCTTTTGTCGAAGCAATCAACGAAAAAGTTACACTTTGAATAGTAGTTTCTTTTAATATTCCACAAGGCTACATTTTTCTTTTTCTTTATTTCTTATATCCAACATTTTCATTAAAAAATTACACCTGTGTGTTTGACCTCGAAGTAGTAACTTTTCTTTTTTATCTCCTTATACATTAAGTGGTTTCATGCCTTGGCTGAATCGATTTCCATAAAAATAACCCCATACATTATATATCTTTGTCTGTCTGTCTGTTTGTCCATTCCACTTTTTCTCAGAAACTAGTGGATCAATCTGGCTGAAATTTTATACGAACCTTTGCCATGATAAGGTGAAGCGAACTAAGCATTATAGTATCCATTTGATGCACAGTTAAAGAGTAATCCCCACAATATCACATTTACTCTAGAAGTTTGGCATAAACGCATTCTAAGTGAACAGCTATAACTTTTCCATTTTTTTTTTAACAAACGAAAATGTCTAATATATATATATATATATATATATATATATATATATATATATATATACACACACTAGTAAGGATATCCGACCGACGTTGTCCGGGATTAAATGTTAATCAACAAACGTTCCACCGTCCTCTACCTTTGTAATCGAAATCGATAAAATTGCCCATTTTAAAATAAAATCGATTGATTGCCTGCTCTAATTAAGAACCCCCACCCCTCCCGCACTATATCAGGAGAACGCTTCACACGCCTCCCTTCAGTGACAGTTCACAATACTAGAGAATCTACTGTTGATTTTGTAAAATTATCTATAAATAATGGTTTCACTTAAAGTTTAAAATGCAGAAGTCAAGTATCATAGTTCAATTGCGCTCTAAAAAGAAACATTCATTTAAAACGCGTCCCTGTCTTATAAAATAATCTCCAGTTGGTTTTATAGGCTGGGCCTTTCTACTTGTGCGGTAATAAAACTTATCAAGTGCACTTGTGATGTTTGTGTATAAAAATGTTAACTTTGGTCAGAATCGAACTTCCTTCTTTTAATCCGATTTTTTAGACTTATAATTTTGGATACTTATCGTTTGCATTCCGATACAAAACCTACGCAAGGACACACCTAGACACATAAAGTACCTTTTGTGCGAAAAAAAAAAAGAAAAAAAAAGTCGGTCAAGCCGTTTCCGAGTTCATAAGGAATTCTCTCAAACAAAGACAAAATTCCTTTTATATTATATTATTATTAATAATAATAATAATAATATTGGGGGGGGGAAGGTATCAAAACCAAAGCAAAATATGACGAAAGTAAAAATAAAATAGATAAACCCCATGATTTATTATACCACACCTGTTCACACTGAAACACTGATCACAATATTCTGTGGATCTATATTAAAAAAAAAAACTTGTTAAACTTTGTGACATATTTCCATTCTATGGAGGTCAGGCGCGAACGAACACCCCATAATTTTATTATACCATATTTCTTTAAACTGAAACATAATTATCAAAGTATACTTACGCAGATAGATATGAAAAGTCTTTATTAAAGTGTGTGCCTATTTCCATTCTATGGAAGCCAGCCGCGAACGCAGACTCCACAATTTTATTATACCATTCCTATTAAATTAAAACATACTTATCAAAGTGTTATTATGTACATCTATATAAAAAACACTTGTAAACGTTTTTTTTTTTTTAATTTTTAAATTTTTTATTTCCATAATTTGTGGACCAGGAGCGTACGCAGAGCCCACAATTTTAATGAATCATCATTATGCCAGATCAAACATACCCATTCCTGCGTCTCGATACATCTTCTATCATTATATGTGATCAGTTTTCTATAATAGTCAACCATATAGGAGCCTATTCGTGACCAGACACACACAGACGTTCAGCTTATATATATATATATATATATATATATATATATATATATATATATATATATATATATATATATATATATATACACACTGTTAGACAATTAGTCCAAGGTTTAAAAATGTTTTTGCTTTTCAAACGTGTTGGAATGTGACGTTGTTCAAGTTAATGCTGTGATTGTTTACAAAGGACTTCCGGTTTGTATACAGTTCTGCTTCTCGTTGAATGCCCTAAAAAACCCTTTCTTATTAATGTTTACCAGTTTAAAACTATTCTGTTATTCTGAAAACAAAACAAAACAAAAACAGCCAAGTTCGTTTGCATATTTTAAAAATGGTAAAAATTATTTAGAGGAGACTTTTTCAGGAGAACGTGATGCAGAACGATCCGCACAAATCTCAAGTCAATCACCACAGCACAGCGTTAACAAGGTCTAAAAAAAAAAAAAAAAAAAAAAAAAAAAAAAAAACAACAACAAAAAATATTCTTTAGTCTAATTTAACAAGAGAAGATAACTTGTGATACGATTAATCATTATTTTGTTGATTATCCCAATTAGCCCTTATGTCAGCAATTAAAAGTAAAGAAAAATACAGAAAAGTATGTGTGATGTACGAATTCATTACAGAACGTAAATATTATATTCCAAAAATTACGTAAATCGATCAAATAGTTCTTTTTTTTTTTAAACTAAGAAAATCAAAATTTACAGTTTTTAATGATTTTACTACTAAACTATTGAACATAAGGCTGATTTTTGACCATGACATTTCGAGTTGAGTTGTTTCTCATTTATTTCATCATGGCTGACAAAAGCGCTACTACTCGCTTAGTTGTAAAATTTGATTTTCTCGAATGAAACAAAGACTATTTGATCAAATACGTAATTTTTGGAATATGACATCTTTATTCTGTAACGAGTACATACATCATACAGGGTTTTCTTTTTTTTTTTTTAACTTTTAATCGCCATCATAAGTGCCAATTTGAATAAGCACCCATTATTTTGTTGACTAATCTGGAATTTACTTGAAGATGATGAGGATGACAACATTAAGTTTAAGATTAACTCTAACATTAAGTAAAAACGAAATTCGGGATCACCTGCTGATTCTCACGGTTGATAATGGCTTGATTTTAAGTCTAAAATGCAAAAGCAAAGTATCATGGTTCAATTGTGTTCTAAACAGAAACATTTATTTCAAACGTGCCCCCGTTGTATGAAAGAATCTACTACTGATTTTATAGTCTGGACCTTTCTGTTTATGCGATGATAAAACTTCTAAAATGCACTTGTGATGTTAGGCTGTATAAAAGTGTTAACTTTGGTTAAAATCGAACTTGCTTTTTTTTCATGTTAGGAAAAAGATAGCCTAAGTGTTATATGTTTACCTTCAATCAAGACTTTCGTAAAACAAAGAATTAAAAAAACAAAAACAAAAAAAAAACACGTGGTGTAAAATTTCTACATGACTAAAAATAGTGTTTTTGTTTCATTACTGAAAAAAAAAAAAAATGTGTGTGGAGGGCAATAACTATAATTGATTGGCATTAAATTTTTATTCACCAAAATTCAACAATCACAAAGGAAACACCTAACTGAAATAGTAGCAAGGATACAAAACAGTTAATGCATAAGATAAGAGAAAAATAAGGAGAAAGGGGATCTATAGATAGCAAAGAGAGAGAGAGAGAGATTTTCATTTTCGTCCTCATATTACAACCGACCTTGCGTCTAACTAAACTCTAAAATGGAATACTGTTACCACATCTGAGTAGAAGGAGCTGCTCGGCGCGGCCCATGTTGTCTTGATAGAATTCAAAATTGGCTTCTAAACCTAGTAGGCGATTCTATTTTCTCTTCCCTGCAACCTCTTTCCCACAGAAGAGACGGTGCAAGCCTGTCTCTGCTCTATCGTTATTTTCATGGCAAGTGCTTGTCTGGGCTCCAATCTATGGTCCCTCCTTGCCAAATTTTCACAAAAAACACCCGACTAGCTACAACCACTATCGATAATTGTCCACACTATCTGTGCACAATTCTAAATGCAGATTCCATGAACAAAGCCTGCTTCCCAGCCAATTACAACATAGTAGGCTTCAAGTCCAATATAAACAAGTTCTTGTTAAGCTGTTTCCTTAAATAATCTAAATTCTACCCAATATATACCATTAACGATTACTAAACTACCACCTTACATTCACTAACCCTTTTCCTTGAGTAGCCTTTGGGTCTTGATAAATGGTGAAAAAAAAAAAAACTGCCATCGCATAGAAGCAATTAAATATGAATTGTGTGAATTACATTTCTGAATTTTTGAGATGGGGATTAGTTATTCGTATTATTTTGATTCATCCGCAAATATCCGTGGCACAGTGGTTAGAGTACTTTGAAAAATCAATTGTAAAAGTAATATTCTCCTGAAGATTGAAGGTTCAATTCTCAGTGTGGGTGAATTAAAAACACAATTATGAATTACTTAGGATCTCTACCCAGTCATGGCTGACGAAACAAGAGCACGCTACCACCGTCCAGTAAATAAAGCATTCCATTCAAAATTCTGTCCAAATTCCAGAGTTGGACAAAATCATTCCCAGGCTCGACAAGATATACCTGAAGAAAGCCGGAGGTTACATCGACCGAAACGTTGTGAAAATGGCACTCAAGATGAGAACAGTAGTCCGATGAATCCAAATAATAGGAATTATGTGAACTTTGAACCTGTGGAAGACATTTGAAGAACTTTTTTCTTCAAGTTCGATTTTACAACAGGTGTGACTGGAGTACCGCGTTCTCCCACTAGTTCAGTCTTTCGGAGGAAGCAAAAAAAAAAAAGTTATTTTTTTTTTTTTATCTGTGGTGTGCGTCTCAACGATAGAGTTAGTTTTGACTATCTTCTATTCCCAGACTGAGGTGTAGAGAAATAAATAGGAGGAAGAGCATCAACACAATGAGAGAGAGAGAGAGAGAGAGAGAGAGAGAGAGAGAGAGAGAGAGAGAGAGAGAGAGAGAAAGAGAGAAAGAGAGAGAGAGAAAAAGAGAGAGAGAAAAAGAGAGAGAGAAAAAGAAAGAGAAAAAGAAAGAGAGAAAAAGAAAGAGAGAAAAAGAAAGAGAGAGAGAAAAAGAGAGAGAGAGAGAGAGAGAGGAAAAGAGAGAGAGAGAAAAAGAGAGAGAGAAAGAGAGAGAGAGAAAGAGAGAGAGAGAAAGAGAGAGAGAGAGAAAGAGAGAGAGAGAAAGAGAGACAGAGAGAGAGAAAAAGAGACAGAGAGAGAGAAAAAGAGAGAGACAGAGAGACAGACAGACAGACAGATTCTCTCTATTTCTTTGCTACCAATGAAGAACAAGCAATTCATCTGCCATTGCAACAACTGAAGTGCTGTGAAAAAATAGTGGGAAAAGGATCAATACAATAAGACAGAGAAAGCAAAAGAGGAGGAGGGTGAGAGAGAAAAGACAGGAAGAGAAAAAGAAAGAAACATGAAGAGAGAGAGGGAGAGAAAAAGAAAGAGAGATATCCTATTTCTTTGGCATCCATAGATCAACAAGCAATTCATCTGTCACTCAACCATCACTTTCTTCTTTCTGGACTCTTTATCTACTGGATGTTTATCCCCCCACCCTCTCATGGCGAAAAGATGTGACACAAGGTCCGGAAAGTGGGATCTGAAAAACCAGCGCCCTAAAGAAAGACCATTCTAGCCTGCAAAAAATGCCTGGACAGCCCTGTTGGCATTCTTCCATAGAGGTGTCTCAAGCGATTAGAAATAAACTACCCTGTTCTCAAAAGGTAAGAAGGAAAAACTTGGGAGAATGGACCTCGTAGAAGTGAACCATATCACAACCAACAGAAAACAAGTCATCTCAACAATGGCCTACACTCTAACGGCTGTGAATACTGTTATAGGTTTGAAAATTGACTAGTTACACTGAAATTTTAGCTCAAGTCATGATTTTCTTTAAAATTATCTGTGAGAAAACAACCATAGACGAATTAAACCCTACTTCATTGAAGTTGGAAGAAACTCCAATGTTAAAATGTTTTAGAAACTACTTCTCTCATAATTTACTTGTCATACACACTCAACGTTGCCCGGGATGCAGTAAAGTAATTTTGGTTTTTAATTTTTATTTGTTTGCACATTTTTTAAAAAATTATACTGAAATAGAAATAAAATTTTAACTGTAAGGGAGACAACTCTTTATATTCGTTAATTGTAAATGAGTGGTGTGGGTCTTGATGACAGTTCTGTCTGCTTGTTAACTGTTAATTGAAGGTGTTCAAACTGTAGTCAAGTCTGCATTGCAATTGCTTACGGTGATATGGATATGTTGAACGAAGCCATGGTTGAACGAATAGACGTACACACATCTGAGTTGAGGATAACTGAGGAAAAGGTCATCTGAATGAAAACTTAGAGTGACTCAGTCAAAGATGACCTCAAGCAATGACACGTTGAAATCAACATAGAATTTCATGGAGAAAGTTGCATTATATCAACAACGCAACATCTGATGCAGAAAATGCATATAAAATGACAAATTCTAAAAAAAATCAAATTTACTAATTTTTTTTTAATCAATACGAAAACAAATATTTTTTTAACATCAAAATCGCTACAAGATATATTTTTTTTTTACTTCCGAAATCTATATTTTGATAATTTCTAAAATCTGATGAAGACTTTCTTATCAGACACTCTTCCAGTAAAATTCTTTGGAATATCGACGAAGTTGCAGTGTGAAGATAGAAACAGACGAACAAAGATTAATAATAGCTAGGTAAAACCCCTTTGGCAGAGACATTTATATAAATAACAGGATATATATATATATATATATATATATATATATATATATATATATATATATATATATATATGTTGTTTTGTTTTGGTTTTAGCGATATATTTTGAATGAGTTCAATTATTTACGAAAGTGCATTTTTACCTAAATGCGAGTTGGGAATAATTTTCCCTTTTAACCATTTTGGTACCCCGCACATGGGGAGCGGTATATATATTATTTTTAAAATGTAATTATCCACTGACAAGCGTTTCATTGTCTACAACTCATCAGAATGGCTGTATCTAGCGAGATTCGAAATCGGGACCCAACGGTAATGAGCCTAAACCCTTACTAAATAGGACGGATATATATATATATATATATATATATGAATGAGAGAGAGAGCGCTAGGACAACAGCATATTCTTTTCATTGTTTTGACTGTCAAATGTGTATCCGTTAATATCTTATATGCTTTTATATAGAGTGATGTGGTTCTCAGTTGATTAACTGTATCTGTGTCAGATATATACTCGAGAGTCCAAACAATGATAAGAATATTGTTGTCATAGCCATGTATATGAAAAATAAATTGGAGGTGGAAGGACCTGAATGCTCAACGTTTCGCCTGATTTATGCAGGCTTTTTCAAGAGGGATGGTGATTGACGTTGAGCATTCAGGTCCTTCCACCTCCAATTTATTTTTCATATCGTCGGATTTCATCCATCTTACCAATCATATAACAGTTGTCAAAAAAACAAAAACAAAACAAACAAAAAAACAAAAAAAAAAAAAAACCCCAGGTCAGCAGCATGTGATTATTATAATGGATGTGGCTACAGATCTATCAGATCTACTGTGTTTAATTACGTACTACTACAAATGGGAAAGGTACAAATTCATAAACCTCACCCGGCAAACCAGAAGAATCCCTGACTCAAAATCTGCAGCAAACGGTGCCCGGTCAGATTCAGTTCCTGATATTAAAAACTTTCTGTCTTGGATTGCTTTCTCTTGTAATTCACCAAGTTTTGTACTAATTTTTATTTATTAAATTCTTAGGTGAAAGTACAGAATAGATAACAAAGCCCCCCCTCTCTCCTCCTCCTCCTCCCTACCTCTTTATGTTAAGAATTCTTGAGTAATAATGAATTATTCAGATTATATAAAAGACATTTCAAATCACATGCAAGTTTAATGTTGTTGGTTGATTTTTATTGAGGAGGGGGGGGGGCTGGAATATGGAAGGAGGGACATTGTACCTATTTACTATGCCTCCCCACGGGACAGAGTTAGACACCAGGGTCGTTTTTTAACGTGGAGAAAAGGTACAAAAATAAAAATTGTCTCAGTCGTGAAGGATTTCTCCTCCACCGAAAGAGAACAAGAAATGGAAGTGCAGCATCTGAAGAACAGATAGTATTTATTTGCTCCCCCACCGAGCAAATTAGGCACAAGGCCGATTTTTAATGTGAGGAGTGAAGGGAGGGGGAAGGGAAAAAGGGGACCAGCTCCCGAGAGGTGGGAAATGGGAGCTGGTTAAAGGTCAAGCATGTGGGGTTGCCCCCACATCTGGTCTTTGCTAGTCATAGCTTGCAGTATCTGAAGAACAGATGGTATTTATTTGCTCCCCCACTGAGCAAATTAGGCACAAGGCCGTTTTTAATGTGAGGTAAAAACCAGCTCCCCTAAAAGGGGTCACTCTGGTTACCAAAAATAATAATTGTCCCAGTATAGAGGGCTTCCCCTCCATTGACTGGTACAAACCATCTTAAGTGCAGTATCTGAAGAACAGATGGTGTTTATTTGCTCCCCCACTGAGCAAATTAGGCACAAGGCCGTTTTTAATGTGAGGTAAAAACCAGCTCCCCTAAAAGGGGTCACTCTGGTTACCAAAAATAATAATTGTCCCAGTATAGAGGGTTTCCCCTCCATTGACTGGTACAAATTATCTTAAGTGCAGTATCTGCCGGAACAGATGGTATTTATTTGCTCCCCCACTGAGCAAATTAGGCACAAGGCCGTTTTTAATGTGAGGTAAAAACCAGCTCCCCTAAAAGGGGTCACTCTGGTTACCAAAAATAATAATTGTCCCAGTATAGAGGGCTTCCCCTCCATTGACTGGTACAAACCATCCCAAGTGCAGCATCTGCCGGAACAGATACTACACTTTGATCTTGGCCAAAAGGCCAAGCGTGTATTGGAAGGAGGGACATTGTAGGTAAGGTTAATTTAACTTAAATAGGACAGTTACATTACCCTCCCAGAGAAGAAATAAGTTTATTGCTGATCTCCTAAGGCGCTCTTACCAGGGAATGCCGATGGAGCTGCCCAAGCACTTTTTGCAGGTCAGAGTGCCCCTCCATGGGGGCACTGACTTCTCAATCCCACTTTCCAACACTGGTGTCTAAGTTCTTGTAGTGGGAGAGAATGGAACTATAAGGAATCATGTTTAACCATCAGCCATGACTGGATAGAGGTCCTAAGTAATTCGCAACACACTGAGGATTGAGAATATCAGTTTTTACAGTTGATTTTTTTCCAAGTACTCTAACCACTGTGCTACAAAACAAGACGAGTTCGATCAGATACACCTGAAGGAGGTCAGAGGTTATATCGATCGAAACGTTGTGAAACTCACACTCAAGATGAGAACAGTAATCCGATGAATCCAAATAATATGAATTGACATAATTTTGTTATATACATAAAACCATTTATTATATTGAGTAAAATGACGTAACATGCATTTCATATTAATAAAAGTTTTCCAATTATTATTGCATTTACTATTTTTTTTTTTTGCTAAATCCATAATCATAAAACTTTCTTATATTTAAAAAAACTTTCTTATATTTAAAAAAACGTTCTTATATTTAAAAAAACGTTCTTATATTTATCAACATTGGACGAAAATTGAGCATTTTCAACTACGATTTTTTGAAAATTACCAATGTTCGCCGTTAAATTTCAACGTGAAGGAATAAAATACCAAGTATGAACGTATATATATTCTGAAAGTTCTATCTTTTGGCTTTCTAAACATTAAAACAGATATCACCTCTAACCCCTAGAGTTGTCTTTTCTTGACCCCCAAAATTATGCTCTTTTGGGGGTTCCCGCGGAAGCTATCTCAAAATATAAATGGGCAAAAAAGTCCTACAAGATGAACTCCCCTGGCTTTCTAAGGTTGATTTTCAGATTCCTCGGCCAAAAAACCCTACTAGATATCATTTTCTAGGCTAGAAAATAAATACTTTTAAAAAAATTTACAATTTTGTAACGATGGGTAGTCCCGTCACGACAGTCCTTTTTCGGCCTCTTGGCCTTATTTTGGCTGGGCTCAAAAACAGGGTTCCCATTGATTGCTGGATCTGAAATTTGGCGGTTCATCATAACTTATGTATATCTTACAGGGGTCAAAAGGATAAAAAAAATTCTGAGGGTAGTGGTGAAGTGGCCTGGATGATTTGGCATGGAATGTTCCAATTATACATTTAGTGATCCATAAAGTCCAAAGAGTTGATGACTGTTGGTCTAACACATGTTTAGGCATATACACCAAATCTGTGAGTTCCCTGATATTCCAGTATTGTTCTTTATGGTTTTAATAAAATTAAAAACAAATAGCAAGACTCAGTTATTTATAAGAAGAGGATTTTAAAATATTTCAAGCAAATTAAATGTCTAATCGATCTATAAACATAAATTTCTTATTCAATCTTAAAGCCAAACAATTTAGCAGATTAAAAATAAGAAAGAAAGAAAAAAAATGGCTGAATAACTTTAATATTTGTTGCTGATGAAAAATAAACTCGCCCATGATATCTAATATATAAACGGCTATATGTCTGTCTGTTTGTCTGTCGGTCTGTCTATCTGTCTCCATATTTTCAAACTATCTCCTCCGAAACTAAAAGTAGCAGAATTGGGCTAGGGGTCTCAAATGATTGTATATTTTACATGCTGTTCTTTTATGGGTCTTTAGCTGGCTAAAATTGTTTTTAAAGGGTCAAAACTGGGTCAAAATTAAAAAAAAAAAATCGTTAAACATTTTGTATATTCACCTTAGTTTATTTTTAATCGGTTTACATGTATGTTACATTGGTACAGTCGGAACGTCACCAGCTTTGAATGCTACAGTTTTGGTTTCGATTCTAGCCGATAGCACTTAAATACTTTTTTTTTTACTTTTAAAATCACGACTTTATAATAATGTATACGAAATCTTGACAAATGAAAATATCATTTAAGCGTATTTTACGCTCGGGTAAAGCCCTTTCCCCTCCAGTACAATTTATATCTTAATCCCTTCATTTCCCAGTAATTGTGCCTAGTCGCAGGGGAGAAGTCAGAAAACAGCAATCCTTATCTCTTAATCAGAAACATTGCACATGGAATGTGAGGTCTAAAGGACAAAATAAGGGAAGGCAAGACTCGAAAGTAAATCCAACCTCAAGTTTCTACTTTCCTTTCTACAGCTTAATGTATGAATCAGGATGTGTGTGTTTGTCACATGAACAAATCTACTGAAAATTCAAAATGTTGGCAATTCAATTTTTTTTTGTTTTTGGAAGGAAGGGGGTATTTTGTACTCTGGTTCACTCTGTCGAATTTTTATTTTTTTTTAATTTGAAGTTTATCCACACTCCGATCATTTGAGATCAAAGTAACCTGTGTGTATACATGACCGTTTATGTAACTTCCCACCCCTGCAAAAAGACAAAAACAAAAACAAGTGAAGCATGCATAGTCCCTCATGAGTGCACAGTGAACGAGGCATTAAGAAAAATGATTAAGTTCAGCATTGCCCCCCCCCCCATTTAGCCCCAAAAAGTCCCCAGGGGATGTCAAATCCTGGTGAAAATGAATAAACGGTGCAGTTTTAGGCCTTAACATATGTAAATTTGAGTTCTGCACCATGCAAAAAAGAAATGACGAAGTCCATCATTTGCACCCATCTCCCATTTAGCCCCAAAAGTTCCCAAGGCCTTAATACATTTAAATTTGAGTTCAACACCATGCAAAACTGCTAAATAGACATACACAGAAAATTTTGGACAAACATGGTAAAATAGTTCCAAAAATGTAGTCTTTTTATTCGCCCTAAAAGAGCCTCTGGGGCACACCCAAGAGTTATCACAAAGTATAGACAAATAAAATTACATAGAAATCAGTTAATTACAACTTTTCCAAAAGTTTTATAAAAATCCAGGGCATCAACTTTTTTTTAATAAGCACAAAAGTGTCAATTTTAGCCATTTTAATCCGAAAGGCACCCCTATGGGGGCAACCGGAGACTCATATCATGTTTAATACTTGTGCAAAATTTCAAAAAATTCCAAGGCGTAGTTATTGAGAAAAGTGCGGACAGACGAGGGTGAACTTACAGGTTCACCCTCGTTTTGTCGGAGAGAGAGAGAGAGAGAGAGAGAGAGAGAGAGAGAGAGAGAGAAAGTCTACTTGTGAAAATTGCATCAAAGCACATAATAGATTCAATTGTGTCAAATTTTATTGTAAAATGACTACACATGATAACAGGATTACCTAGTATTGCCTGGAAAAATGAACTTCAATTTATAAAAGCAGGATATAATTTTTTTTGGTTTTTAATATATATTTATAAACTTTTCTTTTTATATGCATGCTTTTATAATATAGGCGTGCGTATATAGTTATTTTAATAATGAATATTTTAATATCTCCATACATATATATATGTTTAATATACAGAATAATCAAGTTGACACACCGGTTTCTGTTGGATCACCGAAGTTAAGCAGCGTCGAACCTGGTCAGTACTAAAATGGGTGGCCATTTGGGAATTATAGGTGCTTTATGTGCTCTCCGCTTATCTCGGCATTGTTTCCTGTCGTCTAGCACTTCTCCATGCCACTAGACTCAAGAAGTGCCGATTCAGAAGAGGTATGATTGGGGATTGCACAGCCCTTGTTCACAATTACACATGCAGCTACCCTTACAGAGGGTATCCATTGTCTTTCAAGATTGAACACAGGCGTCGGATAAGTTCAATCTTTCTCAAGAATCATCAGTGCTTCTCAAGAATCAGTGTTGGTTACACGATTCAGATTCCGGACTCTGCTCTATCATTATTTTCATAGCAGGTGCTCAACTGAGCTTCAGTCTATGGTGCCCCACCCACCCTAGTAAAACATTCTCAACAATTACTCATCTAGCTAAAGCCATTGTAAACAATTTTCCTTACTTTCTATCTGTGCCTAAAACTAAATGAAAATTCCATGAGCAAAGTTTCTTTCCTGAGACTACCCGTCAGTGGGTGGAACACATTGCAAGGGGCTTTCCAATGAACTTTAACATGATCATTTTCAGGTCCAATGTAAACAAGTTCTTGACACTTATTAATACTTATCCTCGAATGGCTCTTGGGCCTTGATAAGCAGTGACGCCCTACTAAAAAAAATACAAAAAGAAAAAACGAAAATAGAGTAAGCTGGCAAATGTGTTTGACGACTTAATTGTAAACTTCTTTTAATACTTCTCTGAGCAACGTTCATCTACAAAGTGAGCTTTAATCAATATTAATAAAAATACAAAGTCGCAGATGAAAGTAACAAACTACACAAGCAGCAAATTGTTAACCTCCAGCAGAGAGTTTCCACTGAGTAATTACTCTGCTTGCTCAATTTGTAATTAAAAAATTTTTTTTTATTATCTTACATGAAGGTCAACATTAAAACTAGTAAAAAATATGTTTTTATATTTAAACTAGCAGGCGGCTAGGTGTTGCCCAGTCATAAAATATGCATAAATATTATATTTTAATTCATGCAGATTTCGTATTTATTATTATAGAGCCGATTCTCCATTGATTATTATATTAGACCTAATACATTGTAATGATTTCAAAATTAAAAAAAAACAAACTTGTATACCAGCAGTTAGAATCGAAAGTAAAACATCTCTTCAGCCTTATCTATTAATGTATTACCTAAATCTATACGTATACAAACACTGCAAAAAAAAAAAAAAAAAGACGTTGTTTAATCTATAACTTTTAATTAACACATGTGCAGAATAAAACGTATATAGTCGACTTATGCCAGACCAAGATCAAGGTCAATGATTTGTTTCCAATTGACGCATTAGCAGCTATTTTACTGGCTAAAAACCAAATCAAAAGAGTGCTACAGGTCCAAATACCCTATATATCAAGTTTCAACTCTGTAGACCAAATATTCAGATAAGAGTTTGATAGAGATTTTGTGCACTTACACACACACAAAATCATATATTCCCATGTGCAAGAAACTTTTCATCATAAATTCTACGCAATTATGCAGAAACTCTGCATAAATAGAATTCAGCGTAATAGTGAAATGAAACAAATAATCTAATAAGAAACCATAAAAATGTGAATAAGTAATTAATTAATACTCATTTTCGAAAAAAATATGCAGATTAGTTAACCATCATTCATAACAATGACTGAGTATATTAAGAAGTTTGCTTTAATAATTTTTCAATAAAAAAAGTAGGCTTTAGAGCGAGAAAAAATTCAACTTTATAGTTACAGAGATTATAACACTTCAGTTTTGTTCAATGAAATTTTAACGTATTAAAACTGAAAAAAAAATTATTTAAATATGACATGAATATCAAAATTGCCTTTTTCTTGTTTAAAATTACATCTTAACTGACATCAGTCTGTCTGTCTCCACCAAAGGTTATATTTTAATTTTTTTTTTTTTGTTTAGTAACTGCATACAATTATTATTGATCGAATGCCTGTTTTTTTTTTTTTTTAATTTTCTTCCTTTGAAAATTGTAATGCTGGGTATGGGGCAGACAAATCAGCTGCCAACATTTCCCTGCTTTTTATTGAAACCAACCGAGAGCTCTTTTTAGTATCCTCGTTGTTTCCTTAAGTGCAATTGTCTGGAATTCTTTTGCACTTGGTTCACCAGGAATATTAGTTAGGTAGGACTTCAGGTTCTTCTTCATAAACCCTGTAGCACCTGTAATAACTGGTATGGTTGATATCTCTCAAAGATTCCAGTTTCTTTTCATATCACACATGAGACCCTGATATTTGGTCTGTTTCTCTCTTTCAGCTTTGTTCAGACAGCCATCATTAGGGACACTCATTTCAACCAAGATTGCAACTATGTGTGTTCGTATGTCTCTCTAAAACTTTTGAAATCCAAATCGAATAAAAATGATTGTGGTACTGTCTTAAATGACAAGGATTCGGACGCATATGTGAAATTTAGAACACAATATTAATTTTTCTAACTTAACGACATATAAAATCGTCTCTTTCTAAATGATTTAAACACTTGCACATGCGTGAATCGCTTCACCTATCGGATACGTTAAGTAGATAAATTAGCAACGTCATGGTACGACCGTTACCGTAGCCAAATGCGTCAGAGGGTTGTCTCAGGACTATTAGTTTTTGCGTTCATGCCAACCTTACAACAGAGGTTTCATTTTTATTTTTAACATAATTTTGAAAGCGTTTATAAGTCTTTTGCATTTCAACAGGATTAAAAGATTTTTTTTTTTTTTTAAATATTTTGATTTATTTTCCTTGCTCAAATGCAAATAATTAGAAGCATTTTTTTTTTCTCGGTCGTTAATTAAATTAAAAATCATATCCGCAGTTGATTTAGTTGAGGGTTGATTGTAACAGCGGAAATCACAAATAATGCCTAAATAATTTTTTTTTTTTTTTTTTTTTTAATCGTATCCACTTAAAACTTTTTCTCACTCACATGCCTCTATTTCAAATTCGTAGTAGTGAGCCGACATCAGTGGATTTTTACATATTGCACAAATTTACACGCCTTCAGATCTATTTTTCACTTGATTCAAATTCTTATTTTAATCGGATAATGATTTGTTTCATCAAAGTGTTAGTGTTTTTTTTTTTTTCTATGGTAACAGATTCTTCATGATAAATTTACCCCTTTGGGGTAGAATTAGAACACTGCGATGAAAATCTTTGGAAAATTTACTTCTGATGCGATAATAGCATTAATTTAATTTCAAAATTCATTTTAACAAGCGCAAATTGACCAATTTTGTAAATTTCGTGCAACATCAGAATTTGTTCAAATCCTCACAGCACAACATTCTCATTTGATCTCCCCTGTGAAATTGTGTACATATCTCGCCTAAAGCCAGAGCAATTATTAGCGATGAATCCGATTATCTCGACAGATTCTGAATGTGCAAATCAACAACATACGACATTCCCATCTTTCTTAGATAGCGAGAGCTGAGTGGAATGTCGTTGACTCCAGAGTTGTTAAGCGTTTCAGAGTTTTCATGATGTTAACTAGTTTGCTAACCATAGAAGTGAAACTGGAAATTGAAATCTCTGTTAATGAAGTTCATTACTAATTGAGATTTTCCCAATACACATCATATTCCAGCTGGCTAACCTATGTCGCATTGGAAGGTTTCTTGATAAAGTTCAAAAATGTTTCCCCCTTCTCCCCACCTTTTCACTCACAAATGTGATGTTGATAATCTCAATCACTTCTACAAATATTATTATGTGTTCTTCAGAATTTTCTGATTTTAGGATTTCAGTGTTGATTAGAGAATGCAGTGACAACTAGCTGCAATTTGGTTGGCTGCACAGTTTCTTCTTGCATCTAACATGTTGTGGTTGCCCTGTACATCCATTATACACAACCTGGCATTGTTCGGGGTTAGATCGATGGAATCATTTGGGACCATGCCTCGTCATGTCGACAGAAGTGTTTGGTACCAGGTGGGGACGTATCGAAGATATTGTGGAGTTGTGAAGACGGAAGCGTTCGGTTTACATTTGTTGTTCAGTCGACTTGACGGTTGTGGTAGCCATACTGCTGCGTTCAACAACAATATATATATATATTCAGCTGGTTCCGTCTCTCTTCTCTATTGAAGAAACACATACTATTTTGATTTATGTATGTTTTTATTTAATTTCAAGTAAACAATCTACATAGTTACGACAATGACGATGCTACTGTTTCAAGCGACCTGATCAAGTAACCTAAACTTTCATATATATATATATATATATATATATATATATATATAGAGAGAGAGAGAGAGAGAGAGAGAGACAGATGGAGATAGAGAGAGAGGGAGAAAGAGAGAAAGAGAGAGATTATTAAGATGGATAAAATCCGACGATATGAAATTTAAAATGGAGGTGGAGAGACCTAGAGGCTCAAGGTTTTGCCCGTCTTATGCAGGTTTTCTCAAAAGGGATGGTCATTGATCATCCCTTGAGAAAGCCTGTATAAGACGGGCGAAACGTCAAGCCTCTATATATATTTGACTTTATTTCAAGTAAACAATTTAGATAGTTATGACAATAGCAATGCTACTGTTACGGTCAAGCAACCTCGTCAAATAACCTAAACTTCCGGTTTAGATTGGAACAATCCTTTAATGCAGATGGAGATTATATATATATATATATATATATATATATATATATATATATAAAGCTGAACGTCTGTGTGTTTGTCACGAATAGGCTCCTATATAGTTGACTATTATAGAAAACTGATCACATATAATGAAAGAAGATGCATCGAGACACAAGAATGAGTATGTTTAATCTGGCATAATGATGATTCATTAAAATTGTGAGGGTCTGCGTACGCGCCTGGTCCACAAAGTATGGAAATAAAAAATTTAAAAATTAAAAAAAAAAAAAAAAAAAAAAACGTTTACAAGTGTTTTTTATATAGATGTATATAATAATACTTTGATAAGTATGTTTTAACTTAAATAAGGATGGTATAATAAAATTGTGGGGTCTGCGTTCGTGGCTGGCTTCCATAGAATGGAAATAGGCACAAACTTTAATAAAGACATAATTATCAAAGTATACTTACGCAGATAGATCTGCGTAAGTATACTTTGATAATTATGTTTCAGTTTGAAGAAATATAGTATAATAAAATTATGGGGTGTTCGTTCGCGCCTGACCTCCATAGAATGGAAATATGTCACAAAGTTTAACAAGGTTTTTTAATATAGATCCACAGAATATTGTGATAAGTGCTTCAGTGTGAACAGGTATGGTATAATAAATTATGGGGTTTATCTATTTTATTTTTACTTTCATATTTTGCTTTGGTTTTGATACCCCCAAATTCGAAGCTATTTCTTTACAACCCTTCCTTTTCATAACCTATCATACTTTCATAAATCAGTCCATTTTCTGTAGGCTATTTTTAAACCCAGTCAACGTGTACTTTGCTAGTAGATATATATATATATATATATATATATATATGCATGCGCATATATATATATATATATATATATATATGCGCATGCATATATGCAATATTCTAAATAAACCTAAATTTTAATATTTTCAATATCCATTGCCTCTTAAAAATGAAAGTAAGCTTGGGACGGAAAATTTTACATTTTTAACACAAAAAAAAAAAAAAAAAAGCAATAAAAATACGAAAAACATTTTTATGTTTTTATTATCTTGGGAACATTTTTTTTTTAAGATCAATTCATGGAATGTTCTAAAAAAAGATATGCAAACCACAACCGGTTCAGACAGCACTGAATTAATTGCCATACTTAGAAAGAATTAACGGAACACATGGAAATTCCATGGTGGTATTCTTCATCTGTTGTATATATATATATATATATATATATATATATATATGTCATGTTTGAAATTATTTCATTTCTATGGATGTCAGACACAAATGCAGACCCTATAATATTACTGTACTACCTCTGTTCAAATTAGAACAAAATTATCTAAATTTTTGAATATATCTACTTATGAGTGTCTATCTCTAAAACCTTGTACGAGTGTTATATATTTCTATTCTATTGACATCCGGTGTAAATATATGAACCAATACGTTATTGTAACATATCTATACAGAACATATACTTCACTTTGATCCTAATTTGAAGATCAAGAAACAGTAACATCAGATAATTTTTTTTTTGTTTTTTTTGTAAATTAATTTTTTTTGCATTGCATCTTCTGTGATCTTGTCTGTTAAAATAAAGGTGTGGTCGGTGATAACGTACACACAAACATGAAATTGCCTTAACATTATTATATAGATCAGTTTTGGATTTGAGGATTTTAAAACGGTACCGAAATGAACTTTCTTGGAAAATAAAATCCTCTTCAATTTTAAACTTCATTGTAAACACCAAAACAATTTTTTTTCTTACAGAGAGAGAGAGAGAGAGAGAGAGAGAGAGAGAGAGAGAGAGAGAGAGAGAGAGGGATGAGTATGTGTGCGAGATACAGAGAGAAAAAGAGATGAGAGAAAGAGAAGGAGGTTGTGTGTGAGAGAAAGAAGGTGTGTGAGAGAGAGAGAAAGAAGGGTTGAACGAGAAAGAGAGAAGGGTTGCGAGAGAGTGAAAAGTGTGTGTGAAGAAATCAAAACAAGATGGCAACCAAATTCGACCTGAGGTCGTGTGATTTCGCTTAATCACATAATATGGACACATTGCAAGTGTTTTGCTCAAATTTACATGCGTAATACTAAATGGATTTTAACTCGAAACGATTCCCCATTTAATGATATTTAACAAAAACAACACAAAATCATTTTTTATGCTTATACAAAATTGTTTCTCACATTTTATTCTGGTCGCAATCTTTAATGCTTACCACAAAAGACACTGGTGCTACGCAAGAATTTCGGTTGGTCGTCTGCACAATAGTTTGGTCAAAGTTAATAGTTTTTGTTTTAGATTTCATGAGACTCTTCCTTAGCAGTTAAAGATAATTTAGAAATCATTCAGATCTTTCTTAAATATTCACAATTTCTTCATCAACTGAAGAATTTTCACACCCTTTTGATCGCATATCATACAAGATTATCTTTGCAATTGTTCGAATGATATATTTGGTTTCGTCTTTAAATGGTAGATTTTATATTCCTGTACTAATCATCAGAAAATCAGCAATTACCGTTTCCATTCGTGATTAGAAAATGAACATGATCTTGGTACTTCTTATTTAATGCACATTTCAAAAACAGTGTAAACATGGTTGGTACCAGCAAGAACCATTATTATTTTTTTATTTGAATGAAACTCACTCAACAAATAAGTTTCACTGTCTCTGCCTCCAGCTGTTCACAGAGCAAGTTAAATGAAACATTATATTCCTGTACAATGGGTCAACCTGTTCTTGTTGATTGCTCTGCAACTTTTTTTTTTTTAAACATGCATTAACTTGTTTGCTGCACTTGTAATGATACCTTGTTTCGTCTGCTACTAAGACATTTTTTCTTGTTTGAACCTCTTCTCCCTAATCGTTTTGAAAGGCAATAGATTCAAGTATCCGACCGGAATTGAAGATCTTTGCAAAACATTTCTCCTGGTCAAAATTTCTCTAACTAATAATTTCGTCTTTCGTTGCAGACATATCCAACTGGAATTCCTTTGGGATTCTTCCTGTCTGCAAATGTTTCTCCACCACAATAAAAACAATGTGACCTTGAGAGATGGGCGGTGATGGTGGTCTAGAAGTTAACGACATGGATTGACGACCTAAATGTTCCAAGTTCAAATCCAGTTCGTTCCACAAAAATCACTTTCACTTAGGATGTTGGTAACCTTCTCATGATTCTTCCCATAAGTACCCGATGTCTTTCTAGAAAGAATTTTGACTAGAAAAAATATCAGGGAAATCGATGCCAGCAATAGAATCTTTGGATTCATACGATATGATGATGACCTTGAGAGATCTATCTTCCTTACACGTTTTGAAAGTCTCCATAGACGTTGACAATTCTTCATCGTTCGATGATTTCTCTTCAAGAGATTTGTCAATTCATCGTCATTTTAAACCTTTCACTGCAATAAATTAAAGTTTGCATCCTACACGACGTTGAGGTCAACGATGCAGAAGTTAATTTGCATATGACAAACGATTCTTGCAGCCAACTACTTCTGTCAATGAACTCAACTCTTCCGCCTGAAGTGAATTAAGGAAGATGTAGAAGAAAATAATAAATCCATTTGACTGTATTCAGAATGAAATAAAGATGAATGTCTTAAGATGCTTCTCTTACATAGGTATATTTTATATTTCACTAGCAGAGCTATTAAGGCGTTGCCTTGGGCCATAAAAAATAGAAGAGTTTAAAAGGTGGGTGTAACATCTTTATATTAAAACTTCTATCTCTCTACTTCTAATAGGTCTCTCTATCTTTTTCTCTTTCTTCCCTCATCCCTCTTTCACTTCCTCCCGGCCTATTCTTCTTTTGTTTTAATGCATAAAAAAATGGTGGTGGTAATAATAATAATAATAATAATAATAATAATAATAATTAAAAAAATTTTTTTAGACATTATTCATCAACCTCAATCAATAATTTGCCAACTTTTGGAGTCTTTGTTCTGTAGTGTTTTACTTTTAGCTGGACATACATTTGTCTGCATGTGTGCTTATATCTCGACAAAATCTGGCTTAGTTGATCCTAGTAACAATGTTTTTTTTTAATTTTAGATATTATTCAATCAAAATTTGCCATCTTTTGGGGTCTTTGTTTTGTAGTTTTTACATGCTAACATGTAGAATGAAATAAAGATGAATGTCCCAAGGTTTAGTGCTTCTCTTACATAGATATATTTTATATTTCATTACATATAAGTTTGGTATATCAACCAATAAGGTAGCATAATTTCAGAACTGAAAAAATTATATATAAACAAGACTTGATAAAATGTTTTCATGTACGTCAACATGGCCAAGAGAATGTTGTTTGTGAGACTCTTGCATTATTAGTGCAATTTAAAAACAATTACTTACACCTACGTATCCTACATTTTTACAAAGCCACAATTCACCCATGCATGGAGTATTGTTGCCACATACGGATTGGTCCATCTCTTACTAGTTTCTCATTCTTGAACAGGGTTCAAAAACGAGTCTCAAATCTAACAGGTCCTGTACTATCGGTCGAGCTCCAACCTTTGTTCCATCGTCGCAATATTGCATCCCTGTGCCTGTTTCACAAGTATTTTTAATGGAACGTGCTCTGATGAACTTGTAACACTTTTACTCCCGTTTCTACGCACATACCCTTGACTAACTTGACAAGCAGCAAAATCACACCCCTTCACTGTTAAAGTTTCTAGATGTCGGAAAGCCTTCTATTCTAATAGTTTCTTTCCTTGCATTGCTAGGCTTTGGAATTCCCCCTGTTTTCTGCTTCACTGGCTATACTAAACTTCAGAAATTTAAATGTAATGGCAACAAATTTCTTGCTGCTGAACTCCCCCCACAGTTCCCTGTTAAACACGATCCCAAATAGTAACCCCTTACGTTGCAAGTGACAGTATGCTTTGTTTAGAATGAAAAAAGTAAAATAAAAACATTTAAAAAAAAAAAAAAAAAGTCTTGTAGTTGCATATTATTTTCATATGAGGGGAGCGGGTCATGCAGTGTATTATTTCCAAAATTTTGCTATCGCATTTTAAAAAATACCATTTGCTCAAGATTCGTTCCAACTTTGGTGTAAACACCAGGGAACATAGCGACATGTTTTTGTTTTGGAATTAGTATGCAGAATTCTTCATAAAAAGAGGCGAATATTTTGGTCGAATCCTGTGAGAATTGTAAACGCTTCCTTAATTATGTTTAAAACAACACAACCGCATTTCAAAATACAAACGAAAAGATAAAAAAGACATGTGCTCCCCATCCTTTCCCTTCATGAGAAACAACTACCGATCACAAATATGAACGGAATTTGCGAAATAATATAAATAAAATTTCATTATGAAAATATGAAAAATTGTAATTTTGCGAATTTGAAAAAGAGAGAAAGAGAGAGAGAAAAAGAGAGAGAAAGAGAGAGAAAGAGAGAGAGAAAGAGAGAGAGAGAGAAAGAGAGAGAGAGAAAGAGAGAGAAAGAGAGAGAGAGAAAGAGAAAGAGAGAAAGAGAGAAAGGGTGGAGAGAGAGAGAGAAAAAAAGAGAGATAGGGTGGAGAGAGAGAGAGAGAGAGAGAGGGTGGAGAGAGAGAGAGAGAGAGAGAGAGACGTGCATTTTCAGCACTGAGAAAATGGGTGGGACACCAGTGTTCTCCTAGAATCATCAATACTTAAATCATGCCAAGAACTATTAATAAGAACTTTTGATGCTTTGGGAAGATGGAATTGGTAAACAAAGAACTCATGATTATTGTAATTCTACAATCTGGAGCATTTTAAGAAGTTTCTTAGGGCTCACCAGTGGATTTATGAAGCCTACTTTTTTTTTTGTAAATTCTGAGATATCATCCAGTCCTTTTTCATCTGATTGCTGTGCAATGGTGAATCCATTCCATGACTATACGGATCTGCAATGTGAAATCTGACCAAACTTAATGCATTACGTTGGAGGATGTGCACTTACACTGATATGATGATGTGGAACGCTCAGTCTCCATGGGAAACTGTTGTAGCAACATTTTGAATTGTAAGAGGTGAAGTTTGGAGACAGGTGACTTGATGGACCGAAGAAAACTTCTGAAATATATATATATTTATTTATTTTGTATATGCAAGCATGTGTAATAGTTTATAATTATTTGTTATTTTCATAAATACGGATACATTAATTATAATTAATAAATTTACTAATTATTAAATAGAACATTTTTGGCAGAATATTTCTAAATTAATAGAACTTGTTAGTATGAATAGATGGGTTGATAACTTTATTTCTAAATTAAAAATGGCGTAATGGAAACATATTAAAGATATTTACAGCTTCTCTTCCAAGTTTCGGATTCTAATCACATCTAAACGCACTTTATTTCCTTTTGATGGATTGATTGTTGCTATTTCTTCTGATGAGTTAAGGGCAAAATAGATTCACTGATTGATATAATAATTAAGTGATTGATTTTGTGCTACGAAACAGATACTCTCAAGAATTGTAAATATCAACTGGATTAAAGGAATAAATTATAAGATGGTCAACACCATGAAATTTGGAACATATTCTTTTGTTATTCATTCACCATATTGCTCTGTCATTACATGGAGCTTCTTAAATAAGGATTGGTGTTACAATATTTTTGATCTACAATGGGGTATGATCCCACAGTCAGGCGATTCTATTTATAGACAATGCTGCTAGGAACTGACGAATCGAATTAATTCACGTTCTGCTACCAACCAATCAGAAACCAGAATTGCTCCATAAATATTAAACCTTTTCTGTAGCAATTTCGCATATGCTTTTTTCGTCTCGACACGGTAAGAATCTTTTGCTCTGTGGAAATGTCTACTGCAAACCAGTCACCTCTCAGGACTGGTGTGGAACAACGCACCATCGGAAACTGTTCTGTCTACTGCAAACCAGTTACCTATCAGAACCTGTGTGGAACGAACCATTGGAAACTGTTCTGTCTACTGCAAACTAGTTACCTCTCAGGACTTGTGTGGAACGAACCATCGGAAACTGTTCTGTCTACTGCAAATCAGTCACCTCTCAGCACTTGTGTGGAACAACGCACCATCGGAAACTGTTCTGAAACTAAACATGGCTTACACTTCTAGAATTGGTATATATTATAACGAAATAAAGTAGATTTCCACAGAAATAAATATATACCGACTTCTTTTTAATTTTAAAATTTTAAATCGCGTTAAACATGTCATGTTTGAAATTGTCTAATGCTGCAATAAACAGGTAGGCATTTCATAGATTTTAATCGATAAAATTTGGCATATGTTCTATCTGCACATATTGGATGTGATGTTTCATTATATTCTGGCGGATCCACATTAGTTGATGTTAGGTTTTCAGGTGCTTTCACAACTTCCTCCAAAAGGTAATGGTGAAAAACTTTCCAACGGATTCTCAAAATGAAGGAGTTTATAGCTTGTATCATGTCCATAATAATATAAAACTGATGATTTGGAATAGCGATGTTTCTGCGTAAGGATTAGATTTCCTCCCTTTGAAACATTTTTCAAGGATTAAGTATATCAGACAGCTCAACATGAGGAGCAGAATATTTCTGTGGAAATATTCTTTATTCACATATATTTCCTTTTTATATATATATATATATATATATATATATATATATACACACACCAATCCTTATTTAAGAAGCTCAATGTAATTAGAGCATATAATGAATAAATGACAAAAGTCTATATTCCAAATTTTATGGTGTTAACCATCTTACAATTTATTCCTTTAATCCAGTTTACACTTACAATTCTTGGCAGTATCTGTTTCGTAGCACAACTAATGTGGATCCGCCGGAATATAACGAAACATCAGATCCAATATGTGCAGATAGAACATATGCCAAATTTTATAAATTAAAATCTATGAAACGTCAACCTGTTATTGCAGCATTAGACAATTTCGAACATGACATGCTTAACATGATTTTATATATATATATATATATATATATATATATATATATATATATATATATATACTAGCATGGGTGCCCGGCGTTGCCCGGGTGTTTAGAGGTGTATGCTGAGCAAAAAAAAAAAAAAAGGGGGTAATTTTTTAAACTTTGACCCCTATTATGACCCCTGAAAATTTATTGTTTTGGCCTCAAATCAAGTTATTACGTTAGATCCATGTCCACGGAACCTATATCTAAAATTTCAAGGGTGTGACCCAAAATTGTCAGAGGAGTTTGGTAGAGTTCTTAAAGGTCAAATCGTTGAAATTTGACCCCTTAACAGCCAAATTTCTGGCTGACACCCGTCACATCGATTTTCCCAAATCTCAGTACCCGGTATTTCAAATTTCGAGTCTATAGACTAAAAATTGACAGAGTTATTGCGTAGGGAAATGTACACAGACAGACAGACAGACACGTTCACTTTTATATATATATATATATATATATCAAATATATAAAAAAAAAAAAGTGAAGCATGCATGGTCCCCCCCCGTAAGTGCACAGTGAACGAGGAATAAAAAAAATTCAGCATTTGCTCCCCACCCCATTTAGCCCCAAAAGTCCCCAGTGACGTCAAATCCTGGTGAAATTGAACAAACAGTGCAATTTTAGGCCTCAACATATGTATATGTTATTTACTTATATCTTACACTTGGGCAAGGGAAAAATGACGCCAATGTTGTCAATAATTATAAGAAAATAGAGAAAAAACAGTGATAGTAAGATTTTTGTTATAAAATTATATTACATTTGTTTTTTGTTTTTTTTAATCAAAAATCAACTTTTAAATATAATGGTTTTACATAAGATGTTTTGAAATAGTGCTGAGCCACATATTTGTTTTTTTTTTTAGTATGATGAGCCGTTCCCCTTAAGTAATCCAATTTACCTAATTTACACTATTAACGGTTACTATAATATTGTCCCATTGACTACTGTACTCTCTTTAATCCTTATCCTCGAGTGACCTCTGGGCTTTGATAAGTGGTGACTCCTATGTGAAAAAAAACATAAAAAATAAAAAAAATAAAAATGACTGATGATGATGTTTTCCAGACTCCAAAGAAACGGTGATATTTTGTGAATATTTAAATTTGCATGCAGAAGTCTAGTGGTGCCTGTGTTTAACTTCTTGGTTGCATATTCCTAAATATTCCTAACATGAGAAAGGCAAATAGTTTATGATGGGAGATGCACCCCCACTCTCAGGTGTCGCAGCAAGCCACTGACTGTATGATAATTCCATAAATCTTACACCCGGACAACGCAGAGTAGCGGTAACAATGCTAGTAGAGAAAGTAAATTAAAACTGTTTAAATACTTCTTTAAGAAACCAATACTCTAGTATGTGTGTAGGGGTGGGGAAGTAATAGAAAGTCTAAAAAAGTTTTCATTTTCTCTAGGATTTCTTTCATTTTAGTGGAGCAGATTGCTAAAAAAAATCTTTCACTTGGTGATACAAGCACCAAAATTGAAATTTGTCAGGTTTGCTTCTGCAGCCATCTTGGAAACTGGCAGACATCTTGAATTTTCTGATGGCTAATATTCTTTTCTTAAAATGTATGTTCTGAACGTCATTTGTGCCAATTTTGGTGCTTGTATTACTAAGTGAAAGATCCTTATGGAATATTGAGATAACCTGCCCCACAATTTTGTAGAAGGAAGTGATTAAGAGTAGGAAGTAATGTTTGACCTTGTTTAGGATAATGATCCGATTTAACTTACAATTAATAGCGCACAACAAAGATGCTTATATATATATATATATATCTACTATTATAAAAGTCACTGTGTGAGTTCTGGTGCTACCGGATCAGGCTGGCTGAAGATATTGGTTCCTGAGACAAAATGCACCTAACATGCTTTTTTGTTTTCTACTTTTGCAAAACTTAATTATGTTCTGCAAAACCAAAAACAACAGCCACCTTTTTCCCCCTTTTCTTTCTTCCCATTTCTCTTTTCTATCTCCACCACTTCCTGACTGGTTTCCTAACTTAAAATGTACCAAACATTGATATTTTCCCTCTCCCATTGCAAAACTCATTCATGTTCTGCAGGATAGGGAACAGAAACGATAACATTCACTATAAAACAACCAAACCAAACACTACAAACTAGCGATTGAAGATACAAAGAGCTTGAAGAATAAAAAAACTTCTAGAAAATAACTGGATGCAACATGAATACGATTTCCAAAATAACTGAATTTGGCATTAAATAACCCGAAAAAGGTTGATATGCCATAAAACAACCAAACCAAACTCAACAAATAAATATTTGTAAATATAAAGAACTGGAAGCATAAAAACGGTTTCCAAAATAACTTGATTTGGCATTAAATAACCCCAAACAGGGTTGATATGTCGTAAAACAAAACAACCAACCAACCAACTTTGTGAGTTCTTTTCTCATAGGTTCCAAAACGGCTGAGCCTATTTTTTGCAAATTCCACAGAAAGCTAACTTATATGTCTGGCAGTGTTCTTAGATATGTTTCATACAAAAAATCATCCAATAAGTATTGAAAATCGAAAAAATCTGATTTCCAAAATAGATTTTCTCTCATAGATAAAAAAAATTTCAGCAAATCATTTCTTCTTAAGAAAAATAAAATCAGATGTATTATTATCTGGAGATATAGGTTAGTGGTAGAGCATTCGACTACAGATTGTTTAAGCCCAGTTGTACCTCTCCATTTTATTTTTTCTTGTTAATGAGTTCATTTTACGATAAGGAAAAGAGGTACCATTTAAAATCACTGCAAATCATTTCTTCGTTTGCACATGTTAAAACTAAACATTAATCAGAAGTGATTTTTCCGGTGCATTCATCGTCAAGCCCAAATATCAGCCGACATGATATTGTAAACAAACTCGATTTTTGCTAATTGTTTTTGCAAACTATTTTCATTAATAATTAATTTTCTACCTTATCGTTTTTCATAATTTTTAGATAGGTTCATTACTGTGACATGACAAATAGATGCCATTGGTTTTACTTGAAATTCAATTTTCGTTCTAATAAAGAAGCAGCACTGAATAAAAACACTTGTTGCCGATGACCAAGACTGGATTGTAAAAAAAAAAAAAAAAAAAAAAAAAAAAAAAAAAGGAACAAAAGACACAAAGATGAAAATCAAGGAGAGAGAACGAAGGGGAGGCGAGTACAGAATAGAGTAGAGCGAATGACCATTTTCTTTTTTGGTCGAGAGAGAGCGAGTGGGTGAGAGAGAGAGAGAGCGAGTGGGTGAAAGAGAGAGAGAGCGAGTGGGTGAAAGAGAGAGAGAGCGAGTGAGTGAAAGAGAGAGAGAGCGAGTGAGTGAAAGAGAGAGAGAGCGAGTGAGTGAAAGAGAGAGAGAGAGAGCGAGTGAGTGAAAGAGAGAGAGAGAGAGCGAGTGAGTGAAAGAGAGAGAGAGCGAGTGAGTGAAAGAGAGAGAGAGCGAGTGAGTGAAAGAGAGAGAGAGAGCGAGTGAGTGAAAGAGAGAGAGAGAGAGCGAGTGAGTGAGAGAGAGAGAGCGAGTGAGTGAAAGAGAGAGAGAGAGCGAGTGAGTGAAAGAGAGAGAGAGAGCGAGTGAGTGAAAGAGAGAGAGAGAGCGAGTGAGTGAAAGAGAGAGAGAGAGCGAGTGAGTGAAAGAGAGAGTGAAAGAGAGAGAGAGAGAGAGAGCGAGTGAGTGAAAGAGAGAGAGAGAGAGCGAGTGAGTGAAAGAGAGAGAGAGAGCGAGTGAGTGAAAGAGAGAGAGAGAGAGAGAGAGAGAGAGAGCGAGGTAGTGAAAAAGAGAGAGAGAGAGCGAGGTAGTGAAAAAGAGAGAGAGAGAGCGAGGTAGTGAAAAAGAGAGAGAGAGAGCGAGGTAGTGAAAAAGAGAGAGAGAGAGCGAGGTAGTGAAAAAGAGAGAGAGAGAGCGAGGTAGTGAAAAAGAGAGAGAGAGAGCGAGGTAGTGAAAAAGAGAGAGAGAGAGCGAGGTAGTGAAAAAGAGAGAGAGAGAGCGAGGTAGTGAAAAAGAGAGAGAGAGAGCGAGGTAGTGAAAAAGAGAGAGAGAGAGCGAGGTAGTGAAAAAGAGAGAGAGAGAGCGAGTGAGTGAAAGAGAGAGAGAGAGCGAGTGAGTGAAAGAGAGAGAGAGAGCGAGTGAGTGAAAGAGAGTGAGTGAGAGAGAGTGAGTGAAAGAGAGTGAGTGAGAGAGAGTGAGTGAAAGAGAGTGAGTGAGAGAGAGTGAGTGAAAGAGAGTAAGTGAGAGAGAGAGGGGGGGGGGGAGAAAAAGTGAGTGAGAGAGCTGTTTTTGTTTACAAACAATAAAACCTTTTTCTCCCGTCCATTGCCAACTACCCTCTCCTCACTATGACCTCCTCTGCACAGATAAAAAAAAAAGCGTCAAGAAGGAGAAGACCCGATTTAGTATTTCAAAGTAGTAAATAAATACCTTTCTACATTTTGAAGTACATATCGATTTAACAACACCAATTAGAATTCACTCCAAACGTCACCTTCTCCTCAAGTTTCCACTCGAAATTGTCAAATATAACCTACTTAACTTTTTAAATAATAGCATAACAATTATTGAATTGTTACATGTTACAGCCATTCGATTGTCCCCCCCCCTCTCTCTAAAACACATCTGGTGCAGTGGTGCACTCATTTAATTCAAAACTGATAATGTTGATATGAATTAGTAAATCTATATCTACCATTGTTTTTTGATACATGACTTCCTAGGACGTGTTTGGAACGTTAGCAGGGAAAAAATCCTAAAAATTCTGGGTCTTAATTTAAGGAATCACCATCTTAAATGTGTTCGAGGCTCCCGAAATGATATCTTGTGCCACGCGCACTGTTACATAAAGCTGTCAACCTGCGTTAAAACAACGTGAACACAAAAATTCCTATTCACTTTTCTAACAACGAGAGCAAACGTTAGACAGACTTTTTTTTTTTTTGTGGAGTGGAAATCCAGCATTCCCCAAAAGGGGCACACTGGATGAGAGAGAAAAACAATAAAATTACCACAGGAAGGGAGAGCGTATTCAGTTCTCTCCCACTGCAAAAACTGCGATACCAGGGTCAAAAAGGGAGACTGAGAAATCAGTGTCCCCCCACCTCCAGGTGGGGGCATTCTGACCTACAAAAAAAAATATCTGGGCAAATCTCGTTGGTTTTCGCTGGGAAGGGCGCCTCAGGCGATCAGCAATAAACTAGCCCCTTCTCAAAGAGAGAAGGCAAAGCCTGGGAGGTTGAACCTCCTAGAACTGCACAGGAACAGCATTACATCGCAATCAAAAGAGACCAGGTCATTACAGGAAGGGTCTAATCTCTGTTGATAAAAAATTCTTCGCTGGCTGAGAACATAAAAGCGACTACACTTTAAATTATTTCTTTTGCGATAAAATAGCAATTATTTATTTGCTAAAAAATAAAAGATACAATTTAATGAATTAGGCACAAGATTATTGAGAGTATGGAGTTGGGGTGCAGTAGTAATCCTCTATCTATCCTATTTTTATCTGGCATTATTGCAGGGTCCATCTCACGTAAAATATCCCCAACTGTTGAAAATTTCATTCATACATATATGAAGGGGGGGGGGGCAATTTCATTTAAATAAAATGAGGCGTGGGGGAAAAAGAAAGAAAAATATTTTGTAAGACCCTCCGAAGCTTTTCTCAGGGTCATAAAAATCGTTCGCAACAGACAGATGCTACCTAGCTAATTAGGGAATGCATAAAACTTAGGAACATCACAATAGTTAACTAATACAGAACTCCGAAAATGTGACAGCGATACATGCTCATTCACATAATTCTGAGGCAGCACATTCAGGACTAGAGTACACAAGATACATTTATTTTGGGGAGGCCAAGATCAAAATAGAAACACTGTATTTTGAATTATTTATCCTAGTCTGAAAGCCACGAAGGCATACCAATTTTATGGAATCATATTACACCCTGAATCGGTTTCTAGCACAAGTAGGTACTCTGCTTTTTCTAGTACAATTTTCATGGATCACCGACTTTTCTGTCAATAAATATTGATTTCTAATACAATATTCGTTTTGTCCGCAAGATCTTCATGTGTGATTTTTTTTTTTTTTTTGAAGGGGTGAAATCCAGCCCTCCCCCATAGGGAATTATGAATTGGCACAAAAATAAAAATGACCTCTAAGGATGTCTCCTCCCTCCTGACCGAGGTGAGCAGACACTAGACTTTGATTCTATAGTTTTTGTTTCAATATCTGAATTTATTCTTTTAGAAAGAATGTTTTGTTTTTATCGATATACAAATTTAAAGGTTTTTATCAATGTAATTTTAAATCTTATAGTTCTGTGATTTTAATATTTTTGATATTATTACGAGTATTATTATTTTATTTTTCAATAATTTAGTTTTTATTTTATTATTAATGATATTATTTGTGTTACTTCTTATTTCTTTCCTCTCTATTTTAATATAAACTTTTTATTCTTCCCAGTTTCCTTTGTCTTCATTCTTTTTCATATATATTAAATGCTGTTAGCTTATTTTATTTTGAATATCACGTGATGTGACCTCCTGATTAATTTTGTGATGGAAACTTCTGTAAAATTTCCATTTCACTTTTGTAGAAGCAATATCGCCTGAAGAGGTCTCTAGTTACTTGTAACTGGCTGACTAAAAAGATGCTCAAAATTGTGTAGCGACTTAAATGTGAATGTAAACTAAATAAAAAGTGTGTGTATATATTAGTGTTGGGACGATTAATTGGAATCAAGAAAAGTATCGGTATTAGAATCAGAGAAAATTGTACCTATTTTCTGATGCCAAAAACGATTCTTGTAATTGTTTGTTTGTTTTGTTTAAAACTTAATTTTCTTTTTTTTTCTTTTTAATTTTCTTCCTTTGAAGATTGTAACGTTGGGTATGGGGCAGCCAAACCAGCTGCCAACATTGTCCTGCTTTTTATTGAAACCAACCGAGAGCTCTTTTTAGTATCCTCATTGTTCCCTTAAGTGCAATTGTCTAGATCTCTTTTGCACTTGGTTCACCAGGAATATTAGTTAGGTAGGACTTCAGGTTCTTCTTCATAAGCTCTGTGGCACCTATAATGACTGGTATGATCGATAGCTCTCTAAGATTCCAGTTTCTTTTTATATCATACATGAGACCTTGATATTTGGTCTTTTTCTCCCTTTCAGCTCTGTTCAGACTTCCATCATTAGGGACACTCACTTCAACCAAGGTTGCAACTCTCTGACTTATTCCATATAACTATGTCAGGTTTGACAGCTACTAATGATATGGTAAGTGTGTGCTTGGTTTTAAACTACAAACAAAATTAAAATGTATAGATAGCTCAGCCACAAAAAAGTTCACTAAAATATATCACATGGTTTTTTTTTTTGTGGTAATCTAAAGAAAAGTAACTCATTTAATGATTTTAAAAGAATCGGAAATTTTAAAGCAGAATCGATAATTTCATGAACCATGAAGAGTCCTTCAGAGTTAGCTACTTCATAATGATGCCACTGTTCACATTTGGCCAATACAAACATTCTCTTGCTCTTCTGCAACATCTTTCTACTCCTAGTAGTGTGGAATACAATTTTTCTTTCAACACAGCCCGCAAGGTGATTGAGACTATTCCGCAATTACGCACTGCAACATGCTTCTGTCGTCCTTTTTGCATAGCCCAATTTAATCAACCTTCTTTCCATTACAAGAATATATTTAGGATCAGAATCGGGGGGGGGGGGGGTGAATTTTGTAATCGTCCCATCACTAATTTATATAAAGATTTTTCCATATAAATCGTTGCTTCAAATGTGTTCGAATTGTCAGGGTGCGTTTTACATTAGATTTACATGACGAATCGAACATTTCTCATAGGTATAGTAAAAAAAAATAGGGTTAACAGAAATATAAGCAGTCAAAAAATAAATAAAATAGCGTTTTTCTCGTTTTATTTATTTATTACGATTTCTTTTCTTTTTTTTTTAAAATGAAAAGTCAATGACAACACAAAAGAATAATTTGGTTTAATTCTTGCATTTCACACATGATGGATGGATTCGTCTGGTATTTGCCATGTGATCAGTTTATAGATAACCACATTTTGGTGGCTGCAACACGATTTTCAAAATAAATAAATAAACCGGAGAGCCTTTGCCATCATGTTTGGAAACGACAGATATTTACCCTGACTCTTTATTTAATACTTTTGTGGACACACATGGAGAGGAGAGAACTTGAATGCCTACTAGACACTATGCTCGAGTATCTAAGGTCTCTCTGTATACAGGGGTTTGTCAGGACAACCTGGGATGAGGATACTTTCCTCTACAAGCAAACCCAGACCAAATATTCAAAATCACATAATATTCGCGGCCCAAATAAGATTTCCTCGGTATGACTAACCAACATTGGCTTTTATGAGGAATGGTGCAGCTTCTCCAAGTGACGTTACATCAAGTAAAAGCACAAAGACTAGAAGAATTCTTGTCCAGGAATTCAGTAAGACTAAGAAATCACAAGAAATGGTCAATTGGGGAGAGGAAAAAATTATGTTCTCAATTTCTTTACTAACTTTGTGTTTGAAATGTAAAGAAGAACTTTAATGGAATATTCAAATATCTGTGTATCGTGTATAGTGATCAAGTGTTATAGATACAGGAATGGAGGGGGGGGGGCTCTTCATTTCTGAGAACTTTGAAGAAAAATAAAACGAGTCTCCAATGATGCTGAGTAAAACAGAGTTGAAAGGGAAAAGATAAAATAACATCATGAAAAGAAACTGGAATCTTAGGAAGATCTCCATCATTCCAATAATTATATGAACCACTGAACTAAAAAAAAAAAGAATTTCAAAAACTACCTGATAAATATACCCGGCAAACCAAGTGCAAGAGAGATTCATATAATTGCACTTAAAGGACAGCCAGAATCTTAAAAAATCTCGAATGCAATATATATATATATATATATATATATATATATGAGATAGCATATAAATGTCTGACATCTGGTAGGATGCCCCATCCCCAACTTGAACACAATAACATTTTTTTTTTCAGAAAAGGAGAGGACTTACTAGTTTGCTAAAACCTGTACCTGATCTTTTTCTTATAAGGCAGATCCCAAGATATTTTTTTTTTTAATATGGAGGAAAAATATACTAGTACTAAAATTCTATAAATAGCTGGAAGAAATTCTGAGATTTGAAACAGGTGTGCTGTGTATTGACATCAATAAAACAGCTTATATAGATTTATCATTTTCTTAAGGAATGAAATTGAAATTATTAGGTTAGTGCAAAAACAATATCATTTTCTCACACACACACACATTTATATGATTTTCTCACATATATATATATATATATATATACTAGCGGGGGTACCCGGCGTTGCCCGGGTGGTTGGAGGTGTGTGTGGTTTTGGGTAAATAAAAAGAAAAATCGTTGGTTGTTTAAAAAAAACAAAAAAAACGAAGCTTTGACGCGCAGTTGGAAAGTGTAAAAAAAAAAAAAAAAAAAAAAAAAAAACAGGTGCCCGTTTTTGACGAGTTATTGATGTGAACTTTGGGTGAGGGACAGTGTTTTATTTAACACGAGTCTGTTTGCTTCATTTTTTTATACGAAAAAGCTTAATGCACATGCAGCGATTGTGTTATTCATTAGCGTTCTCAATCTCCATCTTTTTGAATGCTTTTCGACAGCATGGACAAAGTTCAAATTCGTACGATTTTCTTGTTCGATTCCAACTAGGCCGAAAAGCTGCCAAGACAGCTCGTGATATCAATGATATGTTTGGCCCAGGAACCACTATGAACGTGTGGCACAATAATGGTTCAAGAAGTTTTGCAATGGTGACTTAATGGAGAGCCTCGTAGATGAAGACAGCCGCAGCCGGCTGACTGCGGTTGATAAACATTTGAAAGCCTTAATTGAAGCCGATCCTCACAAAATCACATGAGAAGTTGCTGTTGAACTCGAGGCTGACCACTCAACATTTTTGCAATTTAAAGCAAATAGGGAAGTAAAAAAAGTGGAATAAATGGGTGCCGCACAAATTAAACGATAATCAAAAACATCGTCGTTTTGAGATGTCTTCTATGCAACAAAAACAACCCATTTCTCGAGCGGATTGTGACATGCGATGAGAAGTGGATCCTCTACGACAACCGGCGACATTCAGCGCAGTGGTTGGATGCTGAAGAAGCTCCACAACACTTCCCGAAGCCAAAATTGCACCAAAAATAGGTTATGGTGATTATTTGATGGCCTGTGGCCGGTTTCATCCATCACAGCTTCTTGAATCCAGGCGAAATGATATATTTTAAATTTAAATAACAGAAGCTTGTTCAAGCTTATTTATCAGTAAAACATTTTGGTGCCTGTATATAATGGGACCTATACCGACTGAAATGTTTGCGATTTATGGAAAAAAAAAAAAAAAAAAAAAGAAGGAAGTTACGGGGGAAAAACATATAAAAGGGTTTCAGACGATACTAAAACATGCATGGAAAACCAAATCAACACCATCTTTCAATAAATAATTCACCGAAAATAGTTTATTCCCTTATTGATTTGAAGAAAATTGTGAAACACACAAGAGGGTGGAAATGACCCTCAAGTTAGGAGGCGAGAGTTATTTCATTTTATATCGGTACTAATCGACTTTTCAACAACGACTCGATCATTTGGAGTATGTTCCATAAGTCGCAATCAAAATTATTCGTGTCATATAAAAGTACGAACATTACTATTCAACAGCACTTTTTATGCACGCCACCATCAACCAATCCCAATGAAGGCGTTGTTTTACGTAACTCAAAATAACCAACCAAAACAATCATTTGAAATTGAAGAGAAAACGTCTGCGCTGAAGATTAAAAAAAAGCAAAACAAACCTGTTTACGAATTACGAATTAAATATTTACCGCTTTTACAATTTATTTTCGATTTATTTGTATATATTTTATTTTACTTTTCAAAATAGAATAGACGTTGAAATAAAATATATAAAAATAAACCGAAAAGAAAGTGTAAAAATCAAGCAAGTATCCAATCGTAACCCCCCCCCAAAAAAAAACCCCAAAACAAACGGTTTTTCATTTTTTTTTTGTAATATTCTCAACAGACGTTTTTTCTTCAATTTCAAATCGTTACCTTTCATTAATTGGAGCCACGTGAGACAGCCTTAAATGTGACCAGTGACGGATGCGCATAAAAATGCTGACCTTACAATTTCAATCAAACAAATTAATGAAGGGAGCAACTATTATTTTACAATTTTGAAGTTGAAAATATTTCAACTTAAAAAAAAATGGTATACTGTTTTTTATAAGTATTGTTCCAAGGTTTCCTACAACTAACTAAAAAATTATATAAACCTAAATTAGCGTTACTGTTTCTAGCCGTGTTTTTGCCTTGTTTATAAAGATGGCGACTATATTTGCTAAGTTTCCATTTCGACGTTTCATGTGTACGAAACTCACATGCACCCAAGGAAAGGAGAGAGAGAATGTCTACTAGACATTGTCTTCGAGTGTCTAAGGTCTCTCTATACAGGACTGTCAGGATAAGCTGGCATGAGCGTACTTTTCCATACAAATAAACCCTGACTAAATATTTAAACCATATGGTATTCACAGCCCAAATAAGATCTCTTCAGTATAACTAACTCTCACTGACTTATACGAGAAATGGTGCAGTGGTGCAGGTGCACCTTCTTCGACATCACAAAGCTGGATACTTCACCAGATTAGATGAATACTTGTTCTGAAATCTAGTCAGACTAAAAGATCACAAGAAAGATATACTATAACATATTTAAATTGCCAGTGTGTGTGTGTGTGAGAGAGAGATAGAGAGAGAGAGAGAGAGAGAGAGAGAGAGATTACGTTTTCAACTTCTTTACAAACTCAATGTTTAAGAAGCAAAGAAATACTTTAATAGAATATTTGAATACCTATGTATATCTCATATAGAGATCACGTGTTAGCCACAGGGAGAGGGTCCCTTTATTTCTGAGAAATCAGAAGTAAAATGAAACAAAAAGATATGATTTCTTTTTAATATTAAAAGAATTTTTTTTTAAATTTTGCGGTTTGTTTTATTATACACAGATTCGAAAAAATGTAATTATATATATATATATATATATATATATATATATATATATATATATATATATATATATAAACAAATGTTATCAAAGGCAACTAACTGGAAAAAGTTTTTAGCGTTTTTATTTAATGTAAAATGTTTATTCGGCTCGAAAATCTTACAGTGTTTATTGATATATTTGAAAAAGACAAATGGAGGTGAGGTCACTATTGAATACGTTAAGTTTGGGAAAATGAGTTCAAACTAAAAAAAAAATCATACAAAATACTGTTAGAAACTCACTCAATATATGTCAGCCTATGTCACGTTAACACATGGAGTTCTAACAGTATTTTGTATAATTTTTTTAGCTTGAACTCATTTTCCCAAACTTAACATATTCAACAGAGACCTCGCCTCCATTTGTCTTTTTCAAATATATCGATAAACACTGTATGATTTTCGAACCGAATAAACATTTTACATTAAATAAAAACATATCCAATTAGATAGAAAAGTAACTTATCTTACCTTTGATAACATTTATTTGTTAATATATATATATATATATATTTTTTGTTGTTGTTTTTTAACAACTTTTTCGAATCTATGTGTATAGTAAAACAAACCCAAAATTTGTTTGGTGTGTGTGACGTGCCTAAATAATCTGGTCAACTGAAACAGATCCCAATTAAAAAAAAATAAATAAAATAAAAAAGTAATTAATTTGATTAAGTAGTTTTTTTTTTACAGCAGAAAAAACTCGTTTTTCTGAAAGCGCGTTGATTTGGGATTTTTGAAACTTTGTTTGGAGTTTAGAACCGCCACGGGGAGATAACTCAACGCCGACACTCCCTCCCCATCTTTACTACTAGCTTTTCTTCCTAAAAATCGAACCTTTTGCTCGGTATCATAACAAATTGTTTTTTCACTGTAAAACAAAAACTACTTGATGAAATTAAGTGAAATTTTTTTTCCGGAGAACTTCATTCCATAACGGATACGTACAATATAAATTTTTTTTTCAATATTTTCATTTTTTTAATGCTTTGATTAAACTGTACAAGTACTAAAAAATAATTCGTCTGTCATTTATTATCCGACATAGAAAAGGCCATTACTTACCTACACCAAGACAACGTGACGAAATTTTGTAGTTGATAAATGGAGTTTTCATAAAAAAACAAAACAAGGGTTTCTACTGTTTTTTTTTTGTCAATTTTAATAAATTACAATAGTAGCTTCCCAAATTATGCAGTCGAAATTATCTGAATATTACTGAATTATGAAAAAAAAAAAAAAAAATTAATCGTGTAAGCAGTAATTGCGGCCAGCTTGTTTAAAGCGAAACAGAAAATTACCTCCCTTTTGAACTCTCCTGTCTTACGATCGTTTTCATCAAATTCTATTTATTTTTTATTTTCTTTAATAAATAATTTTTTACTTTATCGATTTTCGTAATTTTTGGATACCATTGTTTTCATGTGAAGTTCAGTATTACGAATTCCGAAATTTCGTCCTAATCAGAGCAAAGTTTTCTACACTATCTTATTTACTTGCTTCCCCGCGAAAGAGTTGGGCACAAGGTCAGTTTTTATTGTAAGAGAAAATTCCAGCTTACTTTAAGTTAGGGCAAAAATTAAGGTGTCGCGGGGCCGCGCTATTTTTAAATAGTATTTTCACGTTTAATTAAAGTTTTATATGTTTTTATTAAATTGTAAGGTTAAAGTACAGAATAGGTATAAAACACCTTCAACTCGCCATGTTAAGAATGGCTTTCTAAATAATAACGTTATTATTTCAGCACGCACGGATCAATAAGTGTCACTTTAAGTGCACTAGTAGCAAAATTAACAATATCAGCGAAGAAAAATTTCCTTTTAACTGACAAAGGCCATAAAAAATTCACTGTAGTACACATGGCTTTCGTAAAAAAAAAAGAGGGGGATAAATAATTGAATGCAGAGTTATCTTCCCTTTTCAAATAGTCATGAAAATGGCGCCCTTCACTGTTGCCATTGGAAAAACAAACTATTTTAAAAGAATACTAATTTATCCATAAAATTACGTTCGGCCATACTCTCTTCTATGCAGTCACTTTGAAGGAGCCAAAAGAATGATAAACCCCAGATTTTATTCATTTGAAAAGTAGACCATCGAATATTTGAAATACCCCCTTCCCTCTATTTCCTACATGAGCGGAGAAAAGTTTACACATTGTGACCCCTGGGGTGAGGTTAGGGTTAAAGCACTGAATCACCTTAACAGTAACACTTGAAAATGGAGAAATACAAACGAATACAGATTTGTTCTTTATCCTGTTTAATATTAATGCGATCACAATATTTCTTTCTTTCTTTTTGTAAACATAATTTTGAAGATATTTAAAAGAATGTGAACGAATAGAAAAATAAAAAAATTATAAAACTTGAACCAGGAAACGAGGTTTCTAACTACTTTGTATTCGACTCATAATAAAATGGATTCCAAATATTTGGTGTTTAGATTTAATTTTAATGTTTATTTCTTTTATTCGGTTTATGGAAAAGTTATAAAGTTCTTTTTTTATTTGCCGCCACACGAGGGCAAAGTTAGGTAATAGGTCTGTGTTTAATCTGGGGAAGTAACAGAGCTCCCCCAAAAGAAGCACTGTATTGGAAAAAAGCCTCAGTCTAGAAAAACTTATTTTCTTCGCTGACTGAGGACACAGTAATAGACATCCGAAGTTCTTTTTATAAGTTTAAAAATCAAAGTTTTTTTTTGTTGGTTTGTTTTTTTTTTCTTCATTTTTTTTATTGATTAAATTCGCGACGACGAAGTTAATTCTTTTTTTTTTTTTTTTTTTCGCTCAGTAAAAAGAATCTTTCTAGACCGTGACAATTTTAATTTTAGTTCCAATCCAGAGTGCTCTTTTGTGGGGGAGACAAATTTCTCTACTTAAAAAGAAAAGAAAAAAAAAAAACGATCTCGTGTTTAACTGTCCCTCGTGTGAAGGCGAGAGTAAAAAAAAAAAAAAAAAGGAACGTGAATTGAAAGTAAAAAAAATAAAATTTTGGGTTTGTATTACTGTACACAGATTCGATAAAGTTGTGAAAAAACAAATATATAACAAATAAATGTTATCAAAGGCAAGATAAGTTACTTTTCTGCCAAACTGGATATATTTTTTGTGTTTTTATTAAATGTAACATGTTTATTCAGCTCGAAAAACATAGTGTTTACCGATGTATTGGAAAATTTAAAATGGCGCCCGACTCTCTCTTTAACACGGTAAGTTTGGGAAAAGGTGTTATGAATAATCAACTAGACAAAATACTATTAAAAACCCACCGAATATGCCAACCTATGTCACGGTAACAATGTAACATATATTGAGCGAGTTTCCAACAGTATTTTGTCTAGTTTTTTTTTATTATTTAATTAAATTACCGTGTTAATGAGAGTCGGGCGCCATTTTAAATTTTCCAATACATCGGGAAACACTGTATATTTTTCGAGCTGAATAAACATGTAACATTGAATAAAAACAAAAAATATATCCAGTTTGAAAGAAAAGTAACTTCTCTTTCCTTTGATAACATTTGTTATATATTTGTTTTTTGACAACTTTATCGAATCTATCTGTACAGTAATACAAACCCAAAATGAAAAAAGGTGCCTCTGCCTCATTCATTCAGTGAAATGAAAAAGTTTCATCTAAAAAATTTTTTTAAAAATATTTTACTGACAATTCGAATGAAAGTAAGAGCTGATTGGGAAAATTAAAAGAAGAATATAAGAAAGAAAAAAAAAAAAAAACCACCTTCACGTGGCCTTCAGAAATCAAGTCCGTTGATATTTAAAGTATATTAAAGTTTGACCAACAAAATATTTAATCAATATTTTGTAGCCATTAAAAATCAAAAAGAATCTACTTTTGTAAAATTATAAAATAAAGTTGGTGATTCTTCGTTATTGTAACGAAATTCAAAAACTGAAAATTTGAATTTCAAGTGAAACCAACGGTATCTACTTAATCGCCATGTCACAGTAATGAACATATCCAAAAATCATGAAACACGATAAGGTGGAAATTAATTGTTAACAGTTTTCGAAGATAATTAGCGAAAATTAAATTTTGCTAAATTGGCTAAAAATTTTCAGAAAATATCGAGCAATATTAGAACTTTTTTTTTTTTTTTTTGCAAAACTCACTTTTCGCTGGCTTCCAAAATTATTTTCATTAATAATTTTTTACCTCATCGTTTTTCGCAATTATTTGATATGTTCATTAGTAATGAACTTCATTACTGTGACATGACAATTAAGTTACTTAAGTTACATTGGTTGAACAACTTGAAATCCAATATTTCGAGTTTCGTATTTCGCTACAACAACGAAGAAGCACCATTTATGCTAATGATTTGTCAATTTAGATGTTGAATGGCATAATAAAATAATTTGATAATCGTGATTTCGAGTACTTAAAAATGTCACGTGTTTGTGTTTCACGCCGAAACGTAACTTGGATAAACAAATGTTGATTAAAATATATATTTATCGGGTACTTGTACAGTTTTTAGTCAAGACATTAAAAAATGACCATATAGAAAAAAAGTTTAAATTGTATGCATCCGTTATGGAACGAAGTTCTCCGAAAAAAAAAAAAATGACCCTTAATTTAATCTAGTAGATATTTTTTTTTTTTTTTTTTTTTACAGCGAAAAAACAATTTGTTAGATACCGAACAAAATGTTCGATTTTTAGGAAGAAAAGCTAGTATTAAAGATGGGAAGGGGTGTCAGCACTTTACCTGGAGTTATCTCCCTTTGGCATTTCTAAAATTCAAACAAAAATTTTTTTTTTAATCCAAGATGGCTGCCTTTAACGCGCTCTCATAAAAAAAAACGTGTTTTTTCAGCTGTAAAAAAATCTACTTGATGAAATTAAGTGAATTTTTTTTTTCGGAGAACTTCGTTCTATAACGATTATATACAACAATTTAAACTTTTTTTTTTTTAGGTATTTTCATTTTTTAATGTCTTGACTAAACTGTACAAGTACCTTTTATCGAAATTTTTTTTTTTTTTTTTTTTTTTTTTTTTACACATTGATCACCACTTATCAAGGCCCGGAAGCCACTCAGGGATAAGGGTTATTGCAAGTACATCACTCACGTTAGTGAGGAGATTTTATGAAATAAAAAATAAAATACAATAAACCATATATCTCAAAACTATACTGTCAGTAAAAGAATAATTAATTTTACATGTTATCGTATAATTCGATTTTTTTAATTCAACATATTTCAAATCTCGCTAAGTCTAGCTACACTGATGAATTGTGGATAACTATATAGGTATACGAGAAAGAGAGAAAGATGGATTACAGACAGCATTAAGGAATGTGGTTTTCGATTTAAAAAATAAAAAGAAAACATTCATCAACGAAATCATGAAGGAATCTACAAACAATCACTTTCACACGTCAAACATCCCTCGGAGACAAAACTAGACATTTGAAAAACAATAAAAGGTTTTTATTTTTACTTACTTTATTTTCAAACCTTACCGTTAAAAATAAAAACAAATAGGTGGGTTATCTTTTTGTTATTAAGTCAATCACGAAGCTGAAGCGTTTTATTTATTCAATGTTTATTTCAAACTAAACTGAACGAGCAACGTCTTTGTCCCATCTCAAAATTGCAAATGATTCCTTTTCTTTTTTTTCGATTTTTCAACCACGTGACAAAAAAAAAAAAAAAAACGAAAACATCGTCGATAATATTTTAAATCAATTCTACCGTGTTTATTATATAAAGTGTCAGAAATAAATTTCTTTTGTGTTGAGATCCAGTATAAAAGATATATGTAAAAAAAAAAACGTGGATACAGAGAGAGGGAGAACAAGAGGTATATATAAAAGAAGGAAGAACTGCTAACCCAGGTCGGGCTCAGGACTCATACCACATATAACAATATTTATTTCTCGAATACTAGTTTTAAATAATAACGGTATTTATTCTTTTTAATAAGAATAATAATACATATAAAAAAAAAGACGTTATGACAAGTCATAAAATAGAAAGACGTCGCTATGTACGATACATAGTCAAGCTTGAACTGAACTTAAAACGAAAACTTTTCGCGCTATTCAACACTTAAAACTACGAAAAGGAAAAAAAAAAAAAAAAGAAAAAGAAACCTCTTGCGATTGAAAAAACCAAAACAAAACAATATATTAACAAATAAGAATTATTTTGTTGAATACATACTTGGGTATTGAAAGAAAACATTTTGTTGGTAAAAATCCCTTTTTTACGAATCCACAATGGAAAATTGGTAAAAACATCCCTATCTTTCCGCCTCCAGTACAGATCAGTAGTTACATTCTCCGTCTTCAGCTGGACACTTTTTTTTTCAAGGAGAGGGGTGGGGGAGAGGTTTCCTGTATACAAGCCTCCCTTTTTTTGCCTTCCTTTTTCTTATCCCCCACCCCTTAGCGAGGGGCTCGTGCGTGTATGTGTGTTCTTATTGGTGAAAAAAAAAGTGTCTCTTCTCACAATGGGCAGTTAGTCCGCACAAGGGTTAGCCGGGTTTAATCATGTGTAAAGTGATATTGACTGACCTATAATTAAAACAAGAAGAAAAAAAAAAAAAATGTGGCAGAGAGAGAGAAACTCAGTAACGCGCAGAACAAGTACCTGTCCAACTAAGTCACAGGCGCGGACGCGCCCTATTTATACGCGGATTCCTATTTCAGTCACGTAAATTATTTAGAATGAGTTATCGGAATTACTCCTAAACACTTTATTTTACTTAAAACATGTTTAGTACAACAAATACTAAATTATACAGTTTCATTTTACACGTGAAGTACCGAAATGAGAACTAGACCGAAAAAATATAGTCGCCATCTCTTTATAAAAAAAAGTCTAGAAAAATAAAATCCAGTCAACGAAGAACGATAACTGAAGTTTATAACACTTTCATTTAGCTATGAAATTATCGAGTAGAGTTATTCTTTCTTTTAAATTTATGAAGATGACTATATTGTTCGGTCTAGTTTTCGTTTCACGTGAACGAAGGAACTAGCTTTAACGTTTTTTTTTTTTTTTACTTTAAATTTTTTTATACTTGTTTTTATTCATTTTTTTTTTTTTACTAAGACCATGTTTAAGTTAAGCTAAGTTGTTCGATAGTAACGCAAAAAAAAACTGTTGAAATCCATTTCATAATAAATAATTTAAGTGACTAAAATAGGAATTAACTTAAGATAGTATATGCCGGTATTTTAGCCTGACGGTTTACAATAAAAATAAAATGTCTTATAATTTAGAAAATATCAGATAAATAAATTTCTGATTTAACTTTTCTTTCGAACTTGAACGAAAATGAACTTGACATTTTTTTTTTTTATATATATTAAATGAAATTTAGAAATTATTCCAAAGAATAATACACTTTTTAAAAAAATATTTTTAATTTATTTAATGATTATGCATTTATTACTAACTAGCGGCACCTCATACCCGACGTTGCCCGGGAGTCTATTTACATTTTTGTTCCTCGACCCCTCCCCTCATTTAAAGCTAACCCGTTTTTTTTGTTTTTTTTTTATTCTTGTTTTTTTTTTTTTTTAAATAGATTTTTTAAACTAGGATTTTGCAATAGTTAAATAAAATTATCATTATATTTGTGATTGAATCCAAATGTTATAAAATTATCACTTTCCTCTTTTTTTTTTTTTTTTAGATTCGATAAAAGTCTGGTGCTTATTCACATTGACACTTATGGCGGCAATTAAAAGTAAAGTAAACAGAAACGTCTGTATGATGTACGTGCACATTACAGAACGAAGATGTCATATTCCAAAATTAATTTGATTAAGTAGATTTATTATTATTATTATTATTATTATTATTTAAGAAGATCAAATTTTACGACTAAGTGAGTCGTAGTGTTTTCGTCAGCCATTATAAAATCCGATGAAATAAGGAGACAACTCAAATTGAAGTGTCGAGATAAAAAGTCAGCCTTATGTTCAATACAGTCTAATAGTAAGATCGCTAAATATTGCACATTTCTTAGTTTAAAATAACTACCTGATGGATTTACGTAATTTTTGGAATATGACATCTTTCTGTAACGAGTACGTACATCATTAGGTGTATCAGAAATTTGGGGGAATTTTTGACACCCCTAACAGAAAACTGCGAATAAAATATAAAAAAAAACTCGGAATTTCTCTTTTTAAAATGGGTTGTTTATTTTCTGTATGGAATATACTTCCAAAATAAACTAAGTTGTTTTAAAAATAATAGAAATATTATTTTTTATTTTTCAAAAAACAAAAAAAAACAACAAAAAAACAAACAAACAAAAAACAAAAAAAAAAAAAAACAGTGTTTACAAAATGCCGGCGCGTCTTCATGCAGCCATTTTTTTACGTAATGAAATCAATTGAATTTTACGAGTTAAATATTTTTCAATTTTAAAAAAATTGAACCAATAGAAAAATTTTGATAGATTTTTAAATCTATCAAAATTTTTCTATTGGTTCAATTTTTTCGATATTTTCAGGGTCAATGTGAAATTTTATGCTCATTCTAATAACACGAATATAATATTTTAGTTAAATTCACTCCGCCCCCATTTTGAAATGTCTATTAAAATTTTAATAATTAATTTATGTACCAAAGTTTTGTATATCACAAATTGAATATAAAAGATCAATAAATAAAATATTCCAATTTAAAAAAAAAAAAAAAGTGATTTTAGTCAGGACGCTGTCGGCAATTTTCTGTTTCATTCAATGTTTTCTTTTTTTTTTTTTTTTTTTTTTTTTTTTTTTTTTTTTTTAGATATTTAAAAAAAAATCAGTCGATAAAGAAGTATTAAAATATATCAATCAAAAACTTGTGTAATTCATTAAGAGAATTAAAAAAAAATCGATCAACTGGATTTTTTGTTTTAGGGAAAAAACTTATAAGTGAATGTGTGTGTGTGTTTTTTTTTTTTTTTTTTTTTACTACGGAGGATTAAAAATACTAATTTTGGTTTACAGCCCACATTAAAAAGACATATAAATTATGTCCCTTGAAGGTATCGGAATATAAAGGCGACTAAAATCAGACTTATTACCCTTTATTTGAACAGTTAAAAAAAAAATGTGAGTTCGCTTTTTGTTTTTTTTTAATCCTTGTTTAAAAAATATTTTATTTAAAAAGAACATGGAATATAAGTATAAATATGGATAAATTCTTAACAATGAACAATTGAACTACTCATCGAATAGTAGTTTTTATAGGTAAGTGATTTTTGGAATTTATATATATTTTTTATAATCGAAAGAAGTAAAATTTCGTTTATTTTCTTTTAATCTTTTTTAAAGAAAACCGATTTAAGAAAATAAATATTGCATAAACGTACTATTTTTTTAAATTTTGGTCTTTGCTCCTTTAATTAAAAAACAAAAAATTAGGGTTTGAACTGCATTTTTCAAGAAGTTATAAGCTTCGAAAGACAGTAAGTCTAAATATTCCAGTGTGCACCACGAATTTTTACTGACGATTTCTGACACTGCTAGTACATCATACAGACTTTTTTTGTATTTTCTTTACTTTTAATTGCCACCATAAGTGCCAATCTGAATAAGCACCAAAGATCTAATTTTGAGACTAGATATAATCTAATAAGTCTGAAGAAAAGTGCTTCGGCAAGCTTTCCCACAGAGGAGACGTTGCGAGCCTGCATCTGCTTTATCATTATTTTCATGGCAAGTACTCGTTTGAGCTTCAATCTATGGTCCACTCTCGTCAAACTTTCACAAAAAAACACTCGTCTGGCCCAAACCAATAATTTCCCACACTCTTTATCTGTGCCTAAACCTAAATGTAGATTCCTCAAACAAAGCTTTTTTCTCAGAACTGCACACCTGTGGAATTCCCTTCCAATTGCCTGCTTTCCAGCTGACTACAATCTGATTGCCTTCAAGTCCAACGTAAACAAGTTCTTGATGAACCGTCGCCCTAAGTGATCCAATTTACAAAATTCCCACTACTTATGTTTACTATGCTATAATCACATTGAGTAATGTATACTCATGAATTATCCTCGAGTGGCCTCTCGGCCTTGATAAATAGTGATTCCTGTGTAAAAAAAAAAAGACAATGGGAGAAAAGCTGAAATAAAGAAATGGGTATTTAAACTCATATATAAGGCCTGTACTAATCAAAACTAGTTGAGGAGGAAGAGTCATTTAGCAATAATAAAGTTTAATGTTATAATAATGTTTATTATAAAAAAAAATTATTAGTTTTATCCTTTATTAGGGTCTATAGGAATTATGTTATTAATTATACATTTTAATACCTTTTCAGTATAAATGCCCATTGGGAGACAGTGTGAAGGAAAAATAAAAACATATACATTGGCTTCACTACCACAACCTTCTCGATGAGGTTAACTGTGCATCTTTCTAACAACAGCGTCATTGCTAATCACCTTACTAACCAACATTCTTGTCCCCACCTTCAATTTCTAAAATTTTTAGAAGACAACACAGATATTCTTGAACACATCACCAACAAGCACAAACCTAACATACTGGAAGCAGTAATCAAAGCTAAGAAACCAAATATTAATAAAATACATTTCAACAATAGGGATAACATTCTTAAATGCCTTTAGAAGTGACGTGAATAATTATATAATAAAATTTGATTTACTGAGGAGGAAAAAAACATTTCTATGCATATCCTAAAATCAGTTCTGTTCATCATCTCTAAACGATGGACCTGGATACTACATCAGCCGGTTCTTGCCGGAAGCAAGGACATTAAGAAAATTAGGGGATCATAACCAAACTATGTAAACAGGAATCGCCTATATTAAATAATATGAAACGTGCCTAAAAAGAAGTAATGCTGCCTACATATGCATGCACACACACACATACACTTAGGGTGTCTCGTTACATATACTCACACTTTAACTGTTATCAACATTGTCTACTCATCAATTTGAACATTCTTCGATTACATTTGTCTTTTGTGTTTGAAGCTATTCCATTTCATTAAATAAACGTTTTATCTTCATTCAAAGTGTGAGTACATTTTTGACACCCACACACAATAAATAAATAAAACAAATTAAAATAAACCCTACTTAAAAATACATGTTATCGCATTACTTTATTTTTACTTAAAAAAGTTCTTTCCAAGTCTTTCATTCAGGCAACACCTGGTAATTGCTGCTATTTATGAATAAAAAATATTCAGTCTGTTTTCTGTAAAACGGATGTACGGAACATGATCAAAGAGGTAACTAATGCTGGTATTTAAAAATATGTATTTCAGGCCGGGTGAACCATGTTTTCCCTCCCGATCATATAGTCTAAAACAAGTTGGTAGGTCCGTAGATAATGTTTCCCGTAGATTTTTGAGAAAACGCGGAAATTTTATACAATATGCAAAAGAGGAAAGGAAGAATTAATCTTGGTTGTTAACGATCTTTGTTTCAGTATGAGACTGTCCTGTTAATGAAGAGATGACATCATCGAACTTTAATAATTTGAAAAGGAGATTCAGATAATATTACGAACTGAACTGGATAACCCTATGCCCTCTGGCCTGTATCCGTTGCAATCCTAGTTCACATGACCACATCTGTGATATACCCCTGGCGGTGTTTGTCGATCCCGACTCACAGGACCATAGATGCAACCCAGCAGAGCTACACTCTTAACTGTCTAGTGGTGGACTCTTCAAGGTTGACCAGACTCTCACTGGTCACTGGAAAATACCGCTCTGATGCTCAGGACACACAAAACGTGCATGGTCCTAAGTCTGTGTGACAACACTGTTTACTTCGACTGTCGCTTTGACTTTGTGCTAAATCTGGTATGTGTCTTTCATCCTCTGGCGTCAGGGTATATCTGTAATGAACTAAATCCTCACTCAGGCTGGCATTCAATAAGTAAAGAAAAACTCGGGTTCATTTTCTTATAAACAAATAAAATAATTATTCATAAAATATTCTTAAGATATACAGGGAACAGTTGAGTTCTTTGGATTCTTAACGGCTTTCTGATGCAGGTTGTTATAATTAGATTCGTTTAGACAATCTCTCAGCTAGGAACAAAAGCTTTTCGTCTTGACTTTTCTGGGGGTTTCTGGCCCTTGGGCCGGAGCCCAAGGGTGATGCGTTTTCTTCAATGCCAGTCAGCCAAAATCCCCTTTTCAGCCACCTACCTTTTGAGATTATTTTGTTTTCCTATCCAGAGATTACTCTTCCCTTTCTCCATCCCATTATTTTGTATTCTTTTTCTTTTCTTGAGAATCTCTTCCTTCTCTTTCGTAACCATATCTTTCTCCCATTCTTTTTTCCTTCTTCCTCTTTAACTCAAATTATTTTTCTCTTAAAGAAACTATTATCTTTCGAGTTTAATTCCTGTCGCTTACATGGTGGGTGGGTGGGGGAGGTCTGCCACTTAAATATAACACGTGGGCCTATGACAATATTTCCTAGATAATAGAGCAGACCTCTCGTCGCCATGTCAACTTCACTTCTCTTTTCTGTTTATCATATCGCCAATAAAAACATATTTCAAACTTAGGAGAAAAGAACGAATTCCTTAAACCCCATGTCAAACACCTAACTCTTAGCCCATGAGCAAGGTGAACCGGTGTTACCTGGGCATGCAACATCGTTACACTGTTATAATGAATACATGAGAAATAATTCATCTTTATTTGATGAATTACGAAAATACTTTGGATCATCTTTACTAACCTATTTCTACCCACATTGCTATCAAATGAACCCATCACATACACAGCTGTTGGTTTGTTGTTAAAGTTTGTGTAACTTTCATCTCATTTCGGCCATTTTTTTTTTTTTTTTTTTTACTGATTGTTGATATCGTATTCCGTGTATCGAATGATTTCATCTTAACAGGCCATACGACCTTTTAATGAATCTCCCGAAGTCATCACTTTCGATATAGAAGCCAATTATTGGATAACAAATACACCAATTCATTTATAAACGAACTGTTAGGAATAAGAGAACCCGTATGTTATTACCCTTCCTACTTCCGGTTGTGTGTGTGTGTGTGTGTGTATATATATATATATATGCGTGAGTGTAAATTAGAAATTGTTTACATCTCAGGTATGTATTTCAATTGTGAGTATCTGTTTCAATTTATTTTCATGGGAGATACAAGCTGTGGCTAAAAAAACGAGTTACTACTACATCATCATCCGACATTGGGCGACATGTCAAATGTTGGTGGTGGTTGCAAACCTGCTATCACCGTTCGCTGTTGTGTTTCTTGGGAAAGGTTCAGGAAGCTGCTGCCAATCCTCACATGTAGGCACATTTCCTACAAGATTAAAGGCAAAGTGTTTTTAGTACGTGATCGCTCTGCCATCTTGCATGGCAGTGAGAACAATAGACCCAAAACGCTTTTGATCTGCAACAGCTTTGACGTAATGATCATGACATGATCAAGTGGATGTTCGGCTATTGTGCCTCATAAAAAATAAAAAATAAAAAAAATTTGTATTGGTGGGATTATGGATGCTTTGAGATGGTTCAGCCATGTCCAGCATGTCACTTCATGCATCAACTCCATAATTGTGAATGGTATAATTATCTTTTCCTCCTAATTTTATTTTATCAAAATAATAATTACTATTACAAAACCGATAAATAATTATTAATTTTCTTCTAATTCAGGTAGATGGAGCCCATTAGCCTTGGAAGACACTTCATCTAGGGGAAGGTCAATCCAGAGTTCCAAACTCCCCTGCTTTGTGGAATATCCACCTATGGGAAAGGCTTCAGGAGTAAACCTCGAGGAAAACCCCCAGAGTGGAGCATTTAATGCAGTTTGGCGTCACCTAAAACTTCTTTCTACCAGCTCCTGCGATTACGTTGATGCCAAACAGTATCAGCCTTGCTGTTCTTTTGGATTCATTAATGATGTAGTGAGGAGGTTTATGCTATGTGAGCAACAGTCTATTCTTCATCTTATTATACCACTGAGGCTTACATCCAAAGGATGTATCACCCATCGTCGATACTGACCAATTGAGGCCTACTGCTTCTTTTAAATGCATATCGATCTATGTAGTATTATATGTTTTGGGGTTCGTTATTAAGAATGCGTTACTTAAACAGATGATTGTTGTTTTCGTATTAGTAGTATTATTAAATTAGATGTTTTAAATTTGGTGTCGTCGATAGTTTGATTTGCTTTTGTTTTCAGTAAGTTTAGTGTATCTGTCAATATTCTATTCACTAGAGCTTGTTTTTGTAGTTGTTGTGCATTTGATTTTTATGATATACTAACCTGGGTGCCTGGCATTGCCTGGATGTTTGGAGGTGTGTGTTGAGCAAAAAAAAAAAAATTTTTTTAAAAGTGGTACTAAGGACGCAGGCTCGAACCTGTGACGTGGAAAAGGAAGTGAAAGAAAATCTGACGTCTTACCCCTACTCCATGACGCGACCGGAAGTTCAGAATGTTGAAATTAGTAAAGTCATTCTAACTGATACGATAACTTGAAAAAATGGCGATGCAAAAAAAAACAAACAAACAAAAAAACGACCCTTCTTGTAGAAAACTGCCTAGTTGAGGGTGAAGGAATTAATGTTTATAGCCAATTTTTCGATATTTGTCATCCGAAGGGTTGAGCTTCAAAATGATACTGATCTCAAGAAAATCTGTCGCCTCTGTCGAAAGTTTTAAGCAGGCATACATACATACATACATACATGATGATGATTGCAACGTCTTGTCAGACGAGTGCCACTCCCTCAGACATTTAAAATCCATGAGCCCAAATGCCTGAGGGAGTATCTATACAAAGATGATGTTACAGAGTCTTAGCTTTGTACGACAGCTAAGTCTCTCTGGCTATCTTGCTCTTGCTTGTTGCTGGATCTCTTAACATACATACATACATTTAAACAGACAGGTGAGATTTATATAATAGACTACCGGTGATGGCTGACCTTACCCAGTCGTAAAATATGTCTAAATATATAATTTAGTTCATGTAGATTAGCATTTATTATTATAGAGCCAATTCTCTATCAAATATATATATATATATATATATATATAATATATATATATATATATATATATATTACTGATTTCAAAAGTTTTTGCAAAAATATGATTTCGGTGCTATCAACTAGAATCGAAACCCAAACATATAGCACTCCAGCCATATTCAGCCATTTGAGCTATCAACAGATAGATAAAAAAGATTTGAAATTAAATCACTTGAAGCTAGAAATGAATTTGTGTATGCGCAAAAATAACAGAATTATGTCAGCAAGTTGAAATTAACATTTTGCATTTCAAGTTGCCGATATATTTTTGTATACGTTATTCATCCATCCAAACAAAAATTTTACTCGTTATAAACCATCCTTGGTGTATGATTACTATTTCTTCTCAATTTCAGTGTTATGTGAGCAGTAGTTTAAGAGTTTATCGGTTAAATATTTTCACACATACATACATACATGCATATATACATACATACATCCGTTTTGTTTATAGTATATAAGAAGAATAACCATCTCATGAGAGATCAAATTAATTCTTAAATAAAAAAAAGTTTGCACAACTTTTAATATCCCCATAGAAAGATTTGAAAATTAAAATATCTCCTTTCTGAATTTTTGAGATGAGGATTGGCTATTTGTTTATTTGGATTCTTCGGACTACTGTTCTCATCTTGAGTGTCATTTTCACGTTTGAGTCAATGTAACCTCCGACCTTCTTCAGGTATATCTTATCGAACTCTATAATGTTTCTGTTGAACTCGGGAATCTGACCGGAATTTCGAATGGAACCCTTTATTTACTTCACAGGGATAGCATGCTCTGTGTGGGTGACTAAAAAAATAATACAATTGCAAATTATTTAGGACCTTTACCCAGTCATGGCTGATGGAACAAGAGCATGCGACCCCCGTGAAGTAAATAGAGTGTTCCGCTTGAAATTCCATCCAGATTCCAGAGTTCGACAGAAACATTCCAGAGTTCGACAAGATACACCTGAAGAAGGTTGGAGGTTAAATCAACCAAAATGTTATGAAAATGACACTCAAGATGAGAACAGTAGTCGGAAGAATTCAAATATTTCAGATTTGCACTGAATTTGATCTACAGTCATTAATTAAGCAAGATCCTTTCACTTTCAATTTCTCTTTAGCTATCCTTAAGCTTAAGCCTTAAATTTCATACATTTTCTAGAATAATCATATGAGTTTTTGTCGAAATACCAATAAGAATTCTAGACATAAGGTTTATTATCATTATATTTTAATTTTAATCTTAGTAAGGAAACAAAGTGGTACAAAATTGTTCTGTTTGGGAAATACATGTTACCCGTCCTGAGATAGGTATTCTTCAAACATATAATTTTGTACAAGTAATAAAAGGATAAAAATCCTAAAATATAGTTTAAAAATGGAGGAAAATGATCGACGTTTCACACATTATACGTGGGCTTTTCCAATAGTGAAAGAAATGATCCGTCAAGCATTTAGGTTTCCATCCTCCATTTTTAAACCACATACATGTCTATTTATACAAGCATTATTAGTTACATATGTGCATACATGTTTCTGTAGCGATCTCCAGTCAGAGACAACCACATAATCAGGCTAGCAGATCGAAAGTCATTCTAATGGGCTCAGACCAAGAGTACAGTTTTTCCATAAGTTTTTTTTTTTTTTTTTTTTCTAAGAAGGCTTTTCTATCTAGTTTTTTTTTTTTTTTTAATTTTTTATTCGGAGGGCAAAATGTGCTCGTGATCTGAGCCCTTTAGAATTTTCGATCTGCTAGCCTGATGACGTGGTGATCTCCGACTAGAGATCACTACAGAAACATGTATGCACATACGTAGCTAATAATGTTTGTATAAACAAACATTATAAATACACTCTGTTCATTCATCAAGCACTCTTTAATAAACATAAAAGTTTCAGTAGATCTACATCTAGGAAACAAAAACTGTATAGCCATTATATATATATATACTAGCAAAAGTACCCGTCGTTGACTGGGTTAAAAAATAGCCTACAAAAAATGGACTCTGATTTATGAAAGTATGATAGGTTATGAAAAGGAAGGGTTGTAAAGAGATCGCTTCGAATTTGGGGGTATCAAAACCAAAGCAAAATATGATGAAAGTAAAAATAAAATAGATAAACCCCATAATTTATTATACCATACCTGTTCACACTGAAACACTTATCACAATATTCTGTGGATCTATATTAAAAAACTTTGTTAAACTTTGTGACATGTTTCCATTCTATGGAGGTCAGGTGCGAACGAACACCCCATAATTTTATTATACCATATGTCTTCAAACTGAAACATAATTATCAAAGTATACTTACGCAGATAGATATGAAAAGTCTTTATTAAAGTTTGTACCTATTTCCATTCTATGGAGGTCAGGCGCGAATGCAGACCCCGCAATTTTATTATACCATCCCTATTTAAGTTAAAACATACTTATCAAATATTCTCATGTACATTTATATCAAAAACACTTGTAAACGTTTTTTATTTTTAATTTTTAAATTTTCTATTTCCATACTTTGTGGACCAGGCGCGAACGCAGACCCCACAATTTTAATGAACCACCGTTCTGCCAGATCAAATATACCCATTCCTGTGTCTCAATACATCTTCTTTCATTATATGTAATCAGTTTTTTAAAATAGTCAACCACATAGGAGTCTATTCGTGACCAGACACATACACACACAGACATTCAGCTTTATATATATATATATAGTGGGTAGAAAAAGCATTTGGTACATTGTTTTTTTTTCGTATTTCTCCAAATATATGAAATTAATTTGAATGAAATTTACACTCAATCTTTCAACAGATATTATCTATTTAAAAATAAAAGGGAAATGAAAATATATTTAGTTGCCAAATATTCATTAACGAAAAATTCAAATATTCATATGCAAAAGTATTTAACACATTTACTAACATTTGGTTGTATATCCTCTGTTCTGCCTTACAGCCTCCAAACGCTTTTCATAACTACCTACCAGTTTCTTACAAGCATTTGCTGGTAGTTTCAGCCATTCTTCTTTGCAAACTTTCTTCAATTTCTTGATATTCTTGAGATCTTTCCACAGATTTTCGATAGGACTTAGGTCAGATGACTGGATAGGCTACTGTAAAACACTAATCCCATTATCCTTAAAACATTTCATAGCCTTGTGTTTGGGATCATTGTCTTGCTGGAAGATAAAGTCACGGCCCAATCCTAAATCTGCGGCACTCTTTCACAGATGTGTTGACAAAATATTTGTGTATTTTGCTGCATTCATTTTTCCTTCTATGATTTCCATTCTTCTAACACTATTTGCAGAAAAGCAGCACCAAATCATCGCACTTCCACCTTAAAAATTTTACGGTCGAAATGGTATTAGATGGTTCAGATTTTGAGCCCTTTTTTCTCCATACACAGGTGCACATGTTTCTTCCAGAAAGTTCAATTTTTATTTCATCTAACCAAATAACTTTGTTCCAGAAGTCATCCGATTCACATTGGTATTTATAAACAAATTTCAAACGATTTTTCACATAGGGAGTCTTTCTCAGTGATCAAGGATACAGGACTGTACGATTCAATGATCTCTTGATTGTCTCCCCTTGCTTACTTCATTCAATACTTGCTCCTTGTAAATCTTTCTCCATGAGTC
>NC_136495.1:120681830-120686830 GCF_053919585.1 Euprymna scolopes
TAACAATCTTATAGTTAAATAATTAGAGATTTATAAAGAATCGGAATCTGTAATTGTATCGATATTGAATCGGAGAAAATATTGGAATCGTCCCGTCACTACCTTATCCCCTATATATAAACCTGTATTAAAATACATATAGCCCAAATTACAACCCCTTACGTTTCACAATTGTATCTAAAAATTCATAATAATTGGTTAATCAATTTAGGACCGATCATGTACATAAAAATATGCAAACACAACTCAACACAGGGATTAAAAACACTCACACATTTAAACCACATGTTGCAGATACAAACATATCTGTGTGGAAACACTAACGCATCACATGTATAATACTTCATGTAGGGATGTTGCAGAAAGATCTATCGTCTATAATACTAATGAAACCGAAAACTTCTTCTAGTAAAAAGATCATGTGTATAAAAAGATCTCACCTAGATATCCTAATATATTTATAACAGTTAAATAGTATATCGAAGAGAGATTATGTGTGTTGTTAATACTGAGAATAACAGACAAAAATTTTTTTAAAGAAAATTAAAAAAAAAAAAATTTATTATTTAAAATTAAAATATTAAAATAATTTAAAATTTATAAATTAAAATAATTTAAAATTTAAAAACTAAAATAATTTAAAATTTAAAAACTAAAATAATTTAAAATTTAAAAACTAAAATAATTTAAAATTAATTTAAAAACTAAAATAATTTAAAATTCAAAAACCAAAATAATTTAAAATTTAAAAACTGAAATAATTTAAAATTTAAAAACTGAAATATTTTTTAAAATTGATAATAAAATTAAATAATAAAAAACAATCCTCCAGTTTAATGCAGAGATTTGGGAATGGTCAGAAACGGGTCAGTTCATCTGGTCGTATTTCAGGCGTTTGGGAGCCCACTTTCATGAAATGGCAAGAGAAACATACTTAACCAATCAAGGAAGTAAAACAAGGTCAATTTATCCACTTGTATGTGTGAGGGAGCGGGGGGAGGGGGCACAGACAGGAAGGCTTCCAGCAACATTTAATCTCTAACATTTCAATAAATTATCAACAATGCTTGCTTTTGCCTCTGTGTTGTTCAGAATTGAGTATAGAAGGACACAAGATGAAGCTGCGATTAAAATTATGCTTGCTATTTTTGAATGAAAGCAATCTCTCTCTCACACACACACACGCACATATATATACACACACACTAGCGGGGAGACCCGACGTTGTCCAGGACTGAATGAGGATTAACAACTGTTTCACCCCTACATACTTTTATTGCCATCGAAATCGGTGACATCGAGCATTTTAAAATCAAATCGATTGATTACCTACTCAAATTAGCCCCCCCCCCGCAGTGTACCGGGAGAAATCTGCACATGCCTCCCCACAGTGACTTAGTCCACAACACATTGTAGTCTACATTGCACTGTAGAGAATGTACTTTTGATTTGATAAAATTATCTGTAAATATTAACTTCACTCAAAGTTTAAAATGCAAAAGTCAAGTACCATGGTTCAGTTGTGCTCTAAAGAGAAACGTTCATTTCGAACACACCCCTGTCTTATCAAAAAACAACTGTTGATTTTATGAAATTATTTTTACGTAATCATTTCAATTAAAGTTAAATGTATAAAAGTCAAATATTATGGTTAAATTGTGCTCTAAAAAGAAACATTGATTTAGAAGCGCTTCCGTCTTATAAAAGAACCTACAGTTAAATTTATAGACTAGGCCTTTCTGCTTGTGCGGTGATAAAACTTCTCAAATGCACTTGTGATGTTAGGTTGTATAAAAGTGTTAACTTTGGTCAAAATCTGACTTCCTTCTTTTAATCGGATTTTTTTTTCATTTATCAATTTCTGATACTTATCAGATGCATTCCGATACAAATCCTACGTAAGTACACTCCCAGACACATCAAGTACTTTGCGTAAAATAAAAAAATAAAAAAAATTGACGCAGCCGTTTCCAACTCCATAAGGAACAAACTCTCACATACACTTCCTTTTATATAATAGCAGAGACACAGATACACACACACACACACACACACACACACACACACATATATATATAAAAATATAAAAGGAAGACATTTTACTAGTACGGAAGGGAAAAAGGAAGACATGCTACAGGTAAAGAAGACATTTCTTTGATAGCATGAACAGGTTAGCCAAATTAATCTGGAGCAAGAAACTAGATCCAATATTCAGAACATTTTTTGTTCTTGTGATTAAGGAAGGTGGTTTTTAATCAACACTGCTGGGGAGCCATGATTTAATATACTGTTTTGTTTTTAAATCCCTGAAACAGTGTTTCATGGTAAACAACTGATGATCCCTGAAATAACCCAAGAACAAGTTGATGCAGCGATTGCAGGTGATTAAATGACTTACTGACTGAATAGTTTTCCAACGAAGGTTAAAAAAATATAAAAATAAGTTGTTTTTTTTATCTAGTTTTAAAGATTAAAAAACACATACACATTTGTTTTTATGATACGTTTTGAATGAATTCAATTATTTATGAAAGTGCATTTTTACCTAAATGCGAGTTGGGAATAATTTTCCCTTTGACCAATTTGGTACTACCATATGGGGAGCGGCATATATAGTTTTTAAAATATAATTATCCACTGACACGTGTTTCGTCGTCTACGAATCTCGCTAGATTCAGCCAGTCTAATGAGTCGTAGACGACAAAACACGTGTCAGTGGATAACTATGTTTTAAAAACAATAAAATACATATATACATAATGTAAACAACCTACGGCCTGAAAACGAAATGTGTATTATCCTCATAGAACAATGTACAGTCACCATGCCCTCCTTCCCAATCCAAAATGGGGCTGCTGCTTCATTTGAAACACAAAACCTTCAAACACAAGAGAACCCCCCACCCACCCCGCCCCGGTTAGAAAGTACTAAAGGAATAAAGTACACGTTCTTACTCCTCTCCACACACGCATTCCAAAGAGAAATCATACAATCACCTTCCATGCTCGGATTTTGTTGAGACGACCCGTGGGTGGGAGATGTCGGCAAAGTTGTAAAAGATACCATTTCCTTCTGTGCTTTTTGATCATCAGGTGGTGCAACGAGGAATTGTGTGGAAGGTAGAAAGTGCTCTAATACTTATGGCCCTGTGCCAGTTTAAGTCAATAACCAGGGCATTTTTTTTTTACTAGTGATTGATATTAAAGTTTTGACATACACATACACACACACACACGAATACATATACATATGCACACATAACATACTGATATGTCCTCGCACAAAGGATATATTCGTTTGAAGTAGCTGAGTGGGTTTTGCTACAGTTTTGAGTAATAACCTGATAAGTTATCTTACTGAACGAGTGCCTATAGTTAAAGCTGGTAATATTCTTACCATGAGGCTTTCGGGCATACCTTCAATGTCTGTCCCTAGGTTGGTCTACTCGTCGGTATTTATGGCTCAACCAGCCAATCATAATCTTGTAAGGATGAAGGACTCGGATGTACTCGTATTCATTAAATCACATAGATGCACAGATACACATTATATGCACACAAATCGGCAGCCATTTATTAGAGGCCTCAAATGATGTGATATTTTACAGACTATTCTATGGGTCTTTAGCTCGTTAAAATAGTTTTTTTAAGGGGGTCAAAAATGAATCAAAATTGAAAAAAATCGTTATATATTATGTACATTCATCTTAGTTTATTTTTAATCTTTTCATATGTGTGTCACGTTGGTACAGTGGTGACGCCATCAGCTTTGAATGCTATAGTTTCGGTTTCGATTCTAGCTGATGGCACCCAGATACTTCTTTCTTTTACTTTTGAAATCAGGACTCTATAACAATATACACAAAATCTGGACAAATTAAAATATCATATTTAAGCATGTTTTACGCCCCCCCCCCTCCTAGTTATAAGTAATAAATTTACAAAATCATTTTTTTGGGGTTTTTTTTTTTTTTTTTGCATAAAATATTTCTTAAACAAAAAAAAAAAAAAAAAAATTGCTGAGAAATTCGAAATGACTTCGCATAGGACATATTTCATTCAGTTTGAGGATCACCTGGGCATCCATTCAGATAAATTTCCAAAGGAATAAAAAAAAAAGTAAAATAAAAATATAAATAGTTTCAACAAATGTTGCAACAACCTTGCACCATGTACGTCTACCAAAAATGAAACGATCATCATTTGTATATGGGCACATTTCTTTTGAAGGATTGAATGAATCAGGATTCTCCTTTTTTTTTTTTTTTTCACTCATCCAGAGTGCCCACTATAAGTTGACCTTGTGTCTTAACTTTGCTGCAATGAGACGCGGGTAAGTATACTTAGCCTCTTCCCTGATTATCAAGAGTAATTCACAAGATTGGCATTACAATCGAGAGAGGTTATTGAGCATCATCAGGGCTAAGTAGGTAGGAACGAAACTGTGAACTTTGATGCAGATGAACGTAAAGAAAAGCTCCGTCGTGGTTCGGATGGACGGATCCTCATACCCGGGATGTTTGTAAAGGATTTTGCAAACACTATGAGGAGTGCTTCCTCATCACCACCGACAGCTTCCTCCAACTGACGAGACTCCCTGTGTTAGAGTTCGACTTGTATTTAGCTGACTCATCACTTCCTAGCAACTGGAGTTATTAATTGCGAAGATAAGGTTACAGAGTGTCAAGTCTGGACTATATTTTTTTTTTTACATAGGCATCACCACTTATCAAGGTGAAGAGGCCACTCGAGGATAAGGGTTAAAGAGTGTACAGTAGAAATTGGACAATATAGTAATTGTTAATAATGGAAATTCGGTAAATTTGTAAACTTATATGGAACGGCTCACCAAAAACTTGTTTACGTTAGACTTGAAGACAACCATATTGTACCTATTTACTATGCCTCCCCACGGGACAGAGTTAGACACCAGGGTCGTTTTTTAACGTGGAAAAAAAGGTACAAAAATAAAAAATTGTCTCAGTCGTGAAGGACTGATCC
>NC_136495.1:120691830-120884330 GCF_053919585.1 Euprymna scolopes
AAATTAAATTCCAAATTATTTTTGTCATATTGCCAATAACATGGTACAACAATAACAAATAATCCAGCCAGAAGCAAAGTCTGATTTATTCAACTTAAATATTATCTGGACCTGACTTTGAAAGTTTGACAAGATAACTTTGTATGTTAGATCAAGTATTAAGTGTTATGGAAACTTATCCCAAACATTTGACTATACAGATGCATTTTTTTAAACAATATTATACAGTAGGACCCTGAGATACGGCATTAAAATACAGTACAGCATATAATGCACATGTATATAATCAAATGACATCATAAATAACACCATAAGGTGGGGCAAATACCGTAACCAGAGTCTGGAAAAACATCGTATTCCACATCGTAACCTGAAAATAATTTAAAAAAAAAAAAAACACTATCCTAGGGCCACCGTATCCCGGGGTTATACTATGTGTATGTATAACTAATTGAGATCTGAGTACGAAGATTTTGAATTGCAGGCCATGTTTAATTTCTGATGGGTAGCTAATCTGCACAAGTTCCAGAGATTAAAAAGAGTTTTCAGTGCGTAGCTGATCTGTACAAGTCATGGACTTTTAAATTCTGCAAAGAGCAAAGATCTTTCTGGCATGGACACGAAAAATTATGTGCAGGAATTCTGAAATCTATATATATAAAGTAGTAGCATTCGTGTGTGTGTGTGTGTGTGTACAACCCTCCTACAGCCCAAACCACTGAACCGATCATGACCAAACCTGGCATAATGATGGTCCCTCACCTAGGGATGGTGCACACCATTTTTCAAGGTCAAGGTCATAGCCTATGTATATATACTATCCTAACAGCCCACACCACTGAACTGATCATGACCGAACCTGACATGATGATGGTCTCCAACCTAGGGATGGTTCACACTATTTTTCAAGGTCAAATGTTACAGTCAGGACTTTCCTAGTATTCAATATTTTTATGGCGCAATTCTGGTCTCTGATTGGTTACTAGCCGAACGTGAATCTATTTGATTGGTCATTTCCTATCGTCATAGTAGAACCTTCTCAACTTAATGATACTTCCAATTTAATGATACCCTCATATATATATATATATATATATATATATATAGCTTTAAATAAAATATACGGAAGTTTCTCTAGAGCTCTTTCGTCTATCATCTCATCAGGAGGAAAATCGATAGCGTAACAAAATAATATTATCTGTTTAATATTATATATTTTTTCTCCCCTCGTTGTGCCAATATTTTAATCGTTTTTAAACGACAATAAATTTAATTTTAGCTTGCCCCCGTACTTTTGGCACATTCAGTAGTTCCCCATTAGAACTCTTTAAACTTTCGAGATAATATTATTTTGTTACATTATCGATTTTCCTCCTGACGAGATGATAGCCGAAAGATCTCTAGAGAAACTTCCACATATTTTATTTAAAGCTTTATACAAATTTTGTACCTCCAAACACACACACACACACATCTATATATATATATATATATATATATATAATGTACTAGCATGGGTGCTCGGCATTGCCCGGGTGTTTGGAGGTGTATGTTGAGCAAAAAAAAAAAAAGTCAATTTTTTAAACTTTGACCCCTATTATGACCCCTTAACATTGTTTTGGGCTCAAATCAAGTTATTAAGTTAGATCCATGTCCAAGATATATCTAAAATTTCAAGTGTTTAGACCCAAAATTGACGGAGGAGTTTGGTAGAGTTCTCCAAAGTAAAATCGTTGAACTTTGACCCTTTAACAACCAAATTTCTGTCCGAAAACTGATTACACAGATTTTTCCAAATCTCAGTACCCTGTATATCAAATTTTGAGTCTGTAGACTTAAAATTGACAGAGTTATTGCGTAGGGAAATGTACACACACAGACACACACGCACAGACACATTCACTTATATATATATATATATATATATATATATATATATATTGCAACAAATGTATAGAAATTAGGTTTGAATGGGCATATCGGTGACAAAACGTATTAAACGGGACATATTAAAAGCTTGATGTTCCTCATGGCTTTCATTGAATAGATGCATCTTTGGCCAAGTGTAGTATCTGTTCTTCAGATGCTGCACTTCCATTTCTTGTTCTCTTTCGGTGGATGAGCAGTCCTTCACGACTGAAACAATTTTTTATTTTTGTACCTTTTCTCCACGTTAAAAAACGACCCTGGTGTCTAACGCTGTCCCGTGGAAAGGCATTGTAAATAGGTACAATACGTACCTGTGTAAGTGGTTAGGGTTAGGGTTATTAACTGCTGAATGGAACCAGTGACTGGAGTGTGTCAGTGAATCTCGTGACATAGCGCGCATCATGAAGAAAATATAAGAATGATACGACAAATGTGTTCTGCGGGCGTCAAAGACAAGCTTAGATCTGATAAGCTCAAAGGTACACTAAATCTGGACCGTGTAGAGAGATGTGTGTACAGTAAGAGACTTCCGGTTATGTTTGACAGAATGGATGAGAGTTTCGATTATTTGGATTATTCAAACTACTGCGTACATCTTGCATGTTATTCGCACAATGTTTCAACAATATAACCTCCGACCTTCTTCAGGTGCATCTTGCTGAACTCTGGAATCTTTCTTTCAAACCCAGGAATCTGCATGGAATTTCGAACGGAACCTTTTATTCGATGCATGGGGGTAGTATATTTTTGTTCCAGCAGTCATGATTGGGTAGAAGTCCTAAGTAATTTGCAATTGTATTCCTAGTACTGCCCACACTGAGGATTGAACCTTCAACCTCTAGAAGAAGGCCACAACAAAATTTTACCAGGTATTTTATCCGTTACATTACTTGGATGAGAGTTCTTGAGTTAGTAGAATGTAGAATAGTTGAGGTAGCAGGTTCGCTTCAGAGGGTAAGGTCAGTAAAAACATGGTGGGAGGGAAGTTATAAGGATGGACGTGATAGAAAGGGGGAACAATAAAGATTAATTGATCGTCATCCCAAGTAAATAAGCATCCCCACATTAGAGGCTGGATAGATGAAGAAAATGGTCTTAAGAGAGTTAACTGTGCGTTGAGAGAAGAACAGGGAGGAGACACATGAATGGAAAAAGAAAACAGATACAAATTGTTTTTGTGTGGATTGCGTGAAAACAAAAGGATGGTGGACATCCTTTGTGATGCCAAAATAGGTCGGATGTTGTGGATTTTTAGGACACTCGATCATTTCCTTGCTCTTTAAATTAAAAACAAAACAATGCATATGCTTATACTGATAGTTTTTTTTTTTTTAGTTTTTTTTTTTTTTGTAGATATTGACGATGTTAGACTCCAAGAAATCAACCCCCTGTCATGGATGTGCGTCAGAAGCGGAGATGCGTAATTGAGTTCTTTGCAAAAGTGCATTAAGTAGGAAAATAAATTCTGGAGCACAAAGGGTCATTCGTTTTAATGGCATCACTCTAGTCTTTGTATCTTTTCAACTTTTTGAGTTAAAAAAAAAAAAAGAGCTTTATTTTTTGAATGACCCTCTTATATAACTGTTTAAATGGAGTCTGAAGTATAATTACAAAATTTAACGTTGAAAAGAAGAAACAAAAAATCCCCCAAACCCCACTTTGGTTACGGTAATGATTAATTCAAGTTGGCACAAATTGTAGGCAATCATCATGCTATAATTACAGTTGGTGCTGATAGACCACCTACACGTGATAGAACCAAAAGATAAAATATTCATGGGGCTTGAAGAACTTTACTAGATCGTTCCCCCTTCTCCACATCTCACTATTTCTTTACAGGTGATAAATAATTTTACATTACCTGAACCTTGTATGACGACAAAAAATCCATTTTCTCTGGACCTGTTAAAAATGCTTCTCTCGAGTTGAGAGAATAGATTTATGCGCCCATGAAAAATCTACTTTTCCTCGGAAACCCCCCCCCAAAAAACAAAACAAAACATGGAAATCTAATAGGACGAAACCTATATAAATAAAACAGTAGCTGTATACGTGTGCTTGTGTGAAAATATTTAACCGATAAACCCTTAAACTACTGGTCACATGACACTGAGATTAACAGGAAATAGTAATCATACACCAAGGATGGCTTACAAGGAGTAAAATCTTTGGATTGATGAATTAACGTCGAAATGAAATATGTCGGCAAGTTGAAATGAAAAATTTTCATTGTCGACATATTTTTATTAGTTTTATGCATACGCAAATTCAATCATTAGCTAGAAGTGGTTTAATTTTAAGTCTTTTTTTTTTTTTCTATCTGTCATTAGCTGAAACTATGGACCCAGAATCATGACGTATACTTCTGTAGCACACTTTTACTAATACACTTTTTTGTTAATTGTACCACAGTTTGTCTTGATTATTGCCAGCTTCTAAGGCCACAATAATATTGCACAAATAAGAATCTGTATAAGCAAGACAATCATGCAGGGTTCCCCTCCACAAGTAAAAAATTTACTTTCACCATGACTAATGTTTGTGCAAAATTAAAAAAAAAACTTTGAGGAATGGTTATTGAGAAAAGTGCAAACAAACGGACGGATGAACGATTTTGGGGCAATTTTATCCCAATAATACCTCTGGAGAAGGGGCAACCAGAGTTGTCTTTGAAAATTTGTTCTGGCAAAAAAATTACTTTCACCATGGCTAATGTTTGTGCAAAATTTGTTTAAAATCCAAGGTGTGGTTATTGAGAAAAGTGCAAACAAATGAATGAACGAACGAACGGACGGATGGGAGTGAATTACTAGGTCTAATCCCTCCTTTGTCGGGGGGGGGGGCTAATAAAACAGTAGACGTATGTATGCGTGTGTGTGTGTGTTTAACTGATAAACTACTAAACACCTAACACTGAAATTAACAGGAAACAGTAATCACACAAGAAGGATGGTTTATAACAAGTAAAATTTTTGTTTCAATGGATGAATAATGCGTGCAGGAATATGTTGGAAAGTTGAAATGCAAAATGTTCATTTCGACTTGATGACATTTTTATTAGTTTTACGCATGCGCAAATCCATAGCTTGAAGTGGTTTAATTTTAAATCTTTCCTATCTTTTTGTAGGGTTAGCGCAAACGGTAAGGAACTCAGCTGGAGTGCAAAATATTTTGGTTTTAATTCTAGCTGATGGCACCAAAATCTGTTTTTTTTTGTTTTGTTTTTTTTTAAATTTGGAAAATAGAGAATTGGTTCTGTAATAATGAATACAAAATCTGCATGAATTAAAATATATTTAAACATATTTTATGACCGGCAAGGCCAGGCGTCCCACTGTTAACATTTTACAAATGTGCTAGGATATAATGCAAGAAGGTCTTAACCATGATGAATATATCGACATGACAGACTAGGCTATTTTTAGCAACAAGGAAAAGCGCCTATTTTTGTAGAGCTGGATTTATATTTTATATATGATTAGCGAGGGTACCCGGCGTTGCCCAGGTGTGTGAATAAGGAAGGCCGGAAAAAAAAAGAAAAAAAAAAGGAAAAAAAAGGCAACCTGGGTGGAGAAAGGTGTTAAAAAATTAAAAAAAAAAAAAAAAAAAGTGGTATAGACAGGCTCGAACCCGTAATGCGAAGGAGGAAAAAATAAAAACCTAACTTCTTAGCCGATGTCTCCATCACACAACCGGAAGTCGCGACCATCTAAATTAAGCGTAGTCAACTGAAAGGAGATGACTTGCAAAAATGGCGACGCAAAACTCGACCCCCTCCTTGTAAAAAAACTGCCCAGATGAGGGTAAAGGAATTAATGATTTTGAGCAATTTTCCGATATTTATTGTCGGAAGGATACTGTTCAATTATTAGACAAAGCCTTTAAAAAATAATGTTGCATTTATATACAAACACGCACACATATATATACGTGCAAAATGAATGCCGATGCTCAAAATGAAAAACATTTTGATCCCTCCCTTTACTTAAAAATTCATTAAAAATCAGGAAATAAATCAATTTTAATGAAATATTCAGTGTTTATCAAATAATAATCACAGAATATAATGAACCCATTATTTTTTGTTTGAATCTAAACGAAAATGTATTATTTTGTTTAAACAACAAAAAGAAAACACCTTCACTAAAGTTATGGTATTCAGTAGTAAAAAAAAACAAAAAATGAATTTATTTTTGTTTTTTGATGAAAATAAAGCATTGTAAATTCTAACAATAAAAAGAAAAATTAATTTTTTAGGAACAAAAACAAAAAAAGGCCCCTAAAGTTTGTATTAGTGAATTCAATATAACTTAAAGAAAAATTAATTTCTTGAACTACCGATATTGTTATTGAATCAAGCATTGTTTATTCTAATATTTTCACACAAAAAATTATAATTGCAAAAAAATATTTCCTTTCTTTTTAGATTACATGTTTTGCGAAATTTTTATATGTAAGATTCGAATATTTTCCTTGCTTAAATGAACGTGTAATTTTCAGCATGACATAATTTTTATATAATCTTGAAAAATAAAAAAAAAGATGAAAAAATTTAAAATCAGGAACACAGAAAAATAATTAAAAATAAAAAAATGGTAAAAATTATACAAACGTTCACGATAGGAATGTACGGATGCATGGCTGGGAAAACAAGACAACCAGCACTCTACCTCTCTCCAACTAGATGATGTCATTTTCAGACAGCCTATTGACTTTGAGAATACATTTTTAGGCGACTTTGTTTTTTGTTTGTGAGAAGCCAGAATCTTTCGCTTTTGGGGGGCTAATTAAGCTATTTTTGTACAAACAACGCATTTATTTTTTTTTATTTAATTTAATATATTAGGAGTTTATTTATTTATCTTTGAAATAGACCCAGAAGAAGATTAATATTTATCTTTCAAGGGATTTTTTATAATGGATTTCTTTAATAATTTTTTTAACGTGTACAAATATTTTTTTCCTTTTGGAAATTAACTTTAGGCTTTTATCTTGCAAATGCAATCCAAAAGTAGTTGAAAACCTACAAAGATATTATGATAAATCGGCTTTGAAAACTATGTATGTCCACCTATCATTTTTGTCCATCATTAATGTCCGTACACACACACACACACACATATATATAAGAAATCTATTTGTTTAAAAATAAATTTCACTTATTTACGTTCTCACATATTCCAATGTGAAATGACGGTGGTCAGTGGTTAACGACACTGACTGACAATCTGGGTGTTCCAAGTTCGAATCCAGTTTGTTTACATAAAATCACTTTCCTTTAGGATGTTGGCAACCTTCACATAGTCCCTCTTGTAATGTCTTATTAAAGAGAATTCTGACTAAAAAGATAGCAGGGAAACTAATGCCAACAATAGAATCTTTGTACTCATACGGTATAATGATGAGCATATTTCAATTATTTTATAGACCTAACCATAAACTGCTCTTAGTGACCCTAGATGGAATCAAATGGAATCTAGCGCAAGAGTAAAAGAAAAAGGAGAGCGCAAGAGTAAAAGAGAACGGGAAAGAGAGAGAGAGAGAGTGTGTAAATGAGAAAGGGAAAGAGAGAGAGAGAGAGTGTGTAAATGAGAAAGGCAAAGAGAGAGAGAGAGAGTGTGTGTAAATGAGAAAGGGAAAGAGAGAGAGAGAGTGTGTAAATGAGAAAGGGAAAGAGAGAGAGAGTGTGTGTAAATGAGAAAGGGAAAGAGAGAGAGAGTGTGTGTAAATGAGAAAGGGAAAGAGAGAGAGTGTGTAAATGAGAAAGGGAAAGAAAGAGAGAGAGAGAGTGTGTAAATGAGAAAGGGAGAGAGAGTGAGTGTGTAAATGAGAAAGGGAAAGAGAGAGAGAGAGTGTGTAAATGAGAAAGGGAAAGAGAGAGAGAGTGTGTAAATGAGAAAGGGAAAGAGAGAGAGAGGGTGTGTAAATGAGAAAGAGAAAGAGAGTGTGTAAATGAGAAAGAGAGAGAGAGTGTGTAAATGAGAAAGAGAGAGAGAGTGTGTAAATGAGAAAGAGAGAGAGAGTGTGTAAATGAGAAAGAGAGAGAGTGTGTAAATGAGAAAGAGAGAGAGAGAGAGTGTAAATGAGAAAGAGAGAGAGAGAGTGTGTAAATGAGAAAGAGAGAGAGTGTGTAAATGAGAAAGAGAGAGAGTGTGTAAATGAGAAAGAGAGAGAGAGTGTGTAAATGAGAAAGAGAGAGAGAGTGTGTAAATGAGAAAGAGAGAGAGAGTGTGTAAATGAGAAAGAGAGAGAGAGAGAGTGTGTAAATGAGAAAGAGAGAGAGAGTGTGTAAATGAGAAAGAGAGAGAGAGTGTGTAAATGAGAAAGAGAGAGAGAGTGTGTAAATGAGAAAGAGAGAGAGAGTGTGTAAATGAGAAAGAGAGAGAGAGTGTGTAAATGAGAAAGAGAGAGAGAGTGTGTAAATGAGAAAGAGAGAGAGAGTGTGTAAATGAGAAAGAGAGAGAGAGTGTGTAAATGAGAAAGAGAGAGAGAGTGTGTAAATGAGAAAGAGAGAGAGTGTGTGTAAATGAGAAAGAGAGAGAGTGTGTGTAAATGAGAAAGAGAGAGAGAGTGTGTAAATGAGAAAGAGAGAGAGAGTGTGTAAATGAGAAAGGGAAAGAGAGTGTGTAAATGAGAAAGGGAAAGAGAGAGAGAGTGTGTAAATGAGAAAGGGAAAGAGAGAGAGAGAGTGTGTAAATGAGAAAGGGAAAGAGAGAGAGAGAGTGTGTAAATGAGAAAGGGAAAGAGAGAGAGAGTGTGTAAATGAGAAAGGGAAAGAGAGAGAGAGTGTGTAAATGAGAAAGGGAAAGAGAGAGAGAGTGTGTAAATGAGAAAGGGAAAGAGAGAGAGTGTGTAAATGAGAAAGGGAAAGAGAGAGAGTGTGTAAATGAGAAAGGGAAAGAGAGAGAGAGTGTGTAAATGAGAAAGGGAAAGAGAGAGTGTGTAAATGAGAAAGGGAAAGAGAGAGAGTGTGTAAATGAGAAAGGGAAAGAGAGAGAGTGTGTAAATGAGAAAGGGAAAGAGAGAGAGTGTGTAAATGAGAAAGGGAAAGAGAGAGAGTGTGTAAATGAGAAAGGGAAAGAGAGAGAGTGTGTAAATGAGAAAGGGAAAGAGAGAGAGAGAGTGTAAATGAGAAAGGGAGAGAGAGAGAGTGTAAATGAGAAAGGGAAAGAGAGAGAGTGTGTAAATGAGAAAGGGAAAGAGAGAGAGAGAGAGAGTGTAAATGAGAAAGGGAGAGAGAGAGAGTGTAAATGAGAAAGGGAAAGAGAGAGAGTGTGTGTAAATGAGAAAAGGAAAGAGAAAGAGTGTGTAAATGAGAAAAGGAAAGAGAGAGAGTGTGTAAATGAGAAAAGGAAAGAGAGAGAGTGTGTAAATGAGAAAAGGAAAGAGAGAGTGTGTAAATGAGAAAGGGAGAGAGAGAGAGAGAGTGTAAATGAGAAAGGGAGAGAGAGAGAGTGAGTGTAAATGAGAAAGGGAAATAAGGTATATAAAGATATCTGAATAGGGTAGATGAAAATCAGTGATTGATAGAGAGGACATGTTGGTGGTAAGAATTGGTAAAACTAATTGTCTTCTGACCTATCAGCCTACACTTGCAGCTGCCATCTATTTAAAAATGGAGTCTGTCTGACTTGCAGATAAGTAGCAAGTTAGGCTTAGTGAGACTTTTGGAGTTGAATGAAAATCTAATCATTGTTTTCTTGTTTTGTTCTCTTCTCTAGCTTCGCAAGACTTTTTTTTGGGTTATTTAATGCCAAGATCCTACTATAAACAATTCGCTGAATATTTACTGCTATTTTTAATCTGCACGGTATAAGATCGCAGGTGTTATATTAGAATTTTATTTCTTCCCGGCTAGTTGCTCACCAATGTTTTAAAGAGAGATTTCAACAACAGAGAGGAAGCAGGATGGGATTATCTTCCTCAACATAATGCCCTGGCCTGACTGCTTTTCAGTATATCGGTGCTTCTGGGGATTGTTTAATGCTGAAGGGGCGATTCCACACTCTACAAAGCTTCCGAAATCGGGCTTCACGATTGGATGCAATTTGATGTCATATGCAGGATATCCTTTAGGTGTTTTCATTTTAATTTTTTTATGTAATAAAGTTTTCTCAGCGATTATTTTTGAAGATGGGAAATTATTTTACGTTTTTGGTTGTAATTATTTTAGATATTTAATTCAGTCGAAAAATTATTTTTGTAGATTTAAATAATAAAAAAATTATTTATTTATTAAAACTCTTTCATCCCAAACAAGGCATATTACTGCTTGAACATAAAGGGCTACTATTTGGGATCTTGGTCTAACACAGGACTGTGAGGAGTTGAGCAGCGAGATGTTTGTTCACATTACATTTAAACTTCTCCAAGTTAGGAAGGCAAGAAATGTTAGCATCCATTTACGGCTTGTCTCCACTACATACTGAAGGTCGTTTTCTAAGGTTTCTGCCATTACTTTGAATATGTATACATTTATTTTTCCTCTCATGTCTATTATAGAGCATGTTGCTACCAAGAAATATACTCGCTTCAAACACAGCGAAAAAAAAAAAAAAGATGGGGTTAATACCTTTGCCCAATACTATTCATAATAGATCTGATGAGAACTGGACTCTACCTGATAGCATAATCCGCATTGGTAACTGATGTGCTACTTGCACCTCACCAAACTTTCACAAGAAACACTCGTCTAGCTGAAAACACTATCAATAATTCTCCCCACTCTTTATCTGTGCCTAAACCTAAACGTAAATTCCATGAACAAAGCTTCTTTCTTAGAACTGCACGCCTATGGAACTGTCTTCCGTTTCCCTACTTTCCAGCTGACTACAATATGGTTGTCTTCAAGTCCAACGTGAACAGGTTCTTGATGAGCTGTTCAACTTAAGTTAACAAATTTACCGAATTTCCATTACTAATGATTACTATATTGTCCAACTGACTACTGTACACTCTTTAACCCTTATCCTTGAGTGGCTTCTGGGCCTTGATAAGTGGGGATGCTTATGTAAAAAAAACAAAAAAAACAAAAAAAAAACCCATACCCAAGAGAAAGATGGGCTCATACTCCTTCCAAAAGTATTAGCGCAAAGTGAACTGTGATAATGATTCTAAGACAGTCACTATGACTTACACTGTTAATATTCATTAAGTGTTACGGTAATCAAACCAACTGTGTCACATCAACTCTTGCCATATCTGTATCTTCGACATACCTTCTCTGCTCACTGAACCTGGTCCCTCCCGACTTCATCTTGTTCTTGGCGGGGGGGGGGGGGCTGGAACCTTTTGGATGAAACACATTGACTCCAAGATGATGATTGGTTTTCATATAAGTTTTTATTTCACTTTCCAGGATATCGCGCAGATGAAAATGGCAAGTGAGTTTTCCCGCTTGTGGTCTTAACAGTCTACATTGAGAGACACGTCACTCCTTCCCAAGAGGTGAGGAGAAACAACCGCAAAGCCCACCCACTCTGCTTCAATTCCAAGTTCCAACTCCTGTAATCTCCAGCTAACCTGATCACGTGACTCACATATAGATCCGATCAGCTGACTAGACCTTCCGGTAAACTTGTCTATGATCTAGCTGTGTTATATTTTGACAGGTTTTCTAAATATCCATCATATCCATCTCTTGTCTACCTCTCCAGTTAGATAGATGGATAATTTATTCTGTTCTACCTATTTCATAACACTCTTCCGATCAATAGATGCCTCCGTTTAGTCTCAAGAGACAATGAATACGCCCTGTAAGGACAGCTGCACATGTAATTGTGAGGCTAGGGTTGCGGAATTTCCAACCACACCTCTCCTGAATCGGCACTGTTTGAGTCCCATGGCAAGGAGAAGTGCTAGACGACTGGAAGCAATGCTGAGATAAGTGGAGAGCGCATATAGCACTTGAAATTCCCAAATGGTTACCCATCTTTGGTGATCTAACGGGAACCGGTGTATCAACGTGATTATGCTGTCCGACACTATGAATATTGATAAAGGTGATAATGCACACAGTCGCTTTGACCAAACTGGAAGCAAAATTTTTGACATCACATTATTATTATTATTATTTTTTTTTGTTAACAAGTGGGACGGCTCATCAAGAACTTGTTTACGTTAGACTTGAAGACAACCATATTGTAGTCAGCTGGAAAGCAGGGAAACGGAAGACAATTCCACAGGCGTGCAGTTCTAAGAAAGAAGCTTTGTTCATGGAATCTACATTTAGGTTTAGGTACAGATAACGAGTGGGGAGAATTATTGATAGTGTTTTCAGCTAGACGAGTGTTTCTTGTGAAAGTTTGGCGAGGGGAGACCATAGACTGAAGCTCAGTCGAACACTTTTCATGAAAATAACGATACAGCAGAGACAAACTCGCAACATCTCTTCTGTGAGATAGAGAATGCAGGCAAGAGAAAAGGATATCTCCTATGAGGCTACAAAGTCTATTTTGAACTCTATCAAGGCAGGACAAATCATTTCTAGCAGCTCCTGCCCAGATGTGGCAAAAGTATTCCATCCTTGGACATACCTGCCTCTTATATAGATAGAGAATTGCATCAGCAGTGAGATATCTACTGTTAATACACAATTTTTTTTTTTTTTTTTTTTTTTTAAATATACCCTCTTGTATGTATTACTTAAATTATTATTATTCAACCTGTATTCAAATTTTGGATGTTGTTCACACAACTTTTTTATCTACAGAACATTAAAAGGTAACTAATGCTTTGTCTTAGTGATCTTTCTTGCCTCAAAGAGATTTGGAGAGTACAGTTATCTCCCTTGCATATTTTCAGAAAAAAGACAATCTACACATCATAATATATGACGATTGCATTATGTAAGCATGGAACTCAGTACTAATGTTGAATCTATTTGGACCATTAAAGACAATCTTTGATCAAGTTCAACCACTTTGAGACTAAGAAGTAATTCTTTTCTTCACTTGTAAATGGAGTATAAATGTTAACAGTTGATTCATGCAGCAGTTTTATTCAATTATTTTTATATTTGTACTATATTTCACAAATACAACCACTACACATCGAAATATATGACGATTGCATCATGTAGGTATGAAACCTAGTGTAATGTTGAATCTATTTGGACCATTAAATTAATAACATGGGCAGGAGAGTCAAGAAAAAGATCAATAAAATACATGTGATCTATCTTATTGTGTCAGTAGATGGACTCTTCCAACATTATAAATATTAATAATGGTGGTAAGAGAGAAAGTCGCCATGACCAATCTAGAAGCAATCTCTGGCAACTCATCACTTCTATACTTTCTGTAAATACAGACTCATGTTAAATACTCCTCCTTGTTTGTATTTGGTCCTTTAACACCACAAAACCAATGCTTGATGAATCAAGCTATAGGTTGAACTCACTATCATCATGTCACAAGAACTTTTATTTATTAGGTCACGTATTACATATCAAGTTTGGAGGCCACTCGAGGATAAGGGTTAGTAAGTGCACAGTAGTCAATGGGACAATATCGTAGTAATCGTTAGTTGTAGATCTACCCTATTGTGTCAATAAATGGACTCTTCCAACATTATAAATATTAATAATAGTGGTAAGAGAGAGAGAGAGAGAGTTACCATGATCAAGCTAGGAGCAATCTCTGGCAACTCATTACTTCTAACTCTACCTCCTTGTTGTCGTATTTCTTCTCAGTGCTTTAAGTAAGATTGCACTGCTTGCACCTTGCTGATATACCTAAGGGGAGGAAAGACGGACTAATACTCCTTCTGAAAGTATTAGCGCAAAGAGAACTCAACTGGCATGACAGAACTTGGCTTTCCAATTTTATAGTCTGCATCAATAACCAATTCACTACTTCCACCGTCTTTTGAGCTTTGCTAAGGTAATAATTCTTGCTTTACAAGGCGTAAAAGACTTCTCAAATAATTTGCTTAAAAAGAATGCTTCAATTTCTTTTTCTCTTCCAATAAATGTAGATTACTTTCTTTTACCAATTCCAATCAAATATGGCTGCCACATACTTCTCTCTTCTTCCTTTTTTTTCATTTCTCTTCTCTAAATTCCAAATTTATTCATGCAAGAAAACCGATTCCATTATTCTACATTCAAAGAACTGAACTCTCATATTTATCCGTAGCCTTAATTGCCATTTATGAAAACTCTGACAAAATATTGGCTTTTCTGTCGCCATGCCGTCTGACAGCCGAGCCAATCACCAAGGTGACACTAATGATTAAATTATTGAAGAATCTCTCTTCTCCTTTCTTTAGTCTTTCTCTTCAGATTTTGGATCCTTCTGAAATGTTTTAACTGTTTCGAGAAAGATACACTTAATGAAATGTTTTAAACGCTTTTGGCACACGCACACACACACACACACACACACACATATATATATAGGTAGGCAAGTTTTTATTAAATGGCTTGAATTCTCATTACATGAACCGTAGAATCTAGAATGGCTAAAAGATGTTTGAAGATCTGGCAGTCATTTTAAAAGTGTCTGCCTGTGGTTTGGAACCAAACCATGAAATGAGATTCAAGAAAAAAAGTTAAGGAACAAATAAAATATAATAAAGAAATAAAAAAGAAACGTAGCAGATATTCTGAAAGGTTTTCTGAAAAAAGATATATCTATTATGTATATAATTAAACTCTTCAACCCGTTAAAAACTGGTAAAAGTTATGGTCTGTTGACTTAGGAGTACTTTATGCCAAATTGATGGTTAAAAATATGATTAAATTTGTGCTCATTTCTTGCATTAAACACTAATCTTTACTAATCCCTAACCGTGCAACAAACGAATGCCATAATACTTCGTTTGTTACTCCTTATTATAACAAAGGTCCATCCAAACTTTTAGCCAGATCAACCCAGTAGTTTCAGATGGAAAGTGGAATAAACAGACAGAGCGATGAACAGACTAAGAAGAATATACAATATAGATATACAATATAGATATATTTCATGATCATACGTATGTTATAACCATTCACAAATATATATATTAAAAAAAAATCGGTTTATCAACAACGATGGTGATTAATAATTAATCTAATGCTCCAACAGTAAAAAAAAAAAAAAAAAAAAAAAAAAAAAAATCCGATTTTACTTATTTTAAAATTATTTGATCCCAAATCAAATCCTATCACCCTGTTTACTAAAACATTGCAATTTTGAATACGAGGTGACTTAAATTAAACTTTTTCTAGACTTTATTTTGTACAGGCATTTAAAATTGTCATAGACTTGAAAATTCGGTACGTTATTGCTATACATCTTATGAGATGACTCCTCAATTTTTATGAGTTCGGGTTCAAATGAACAACTACAGCAAGAATTGGAATACATCCTACTAAAGCCTGATTGTCACATCTGGTGAATTTTAAAAATGCAATCTGGACGTAAGGACACTTTAGAAGAATGATACGCAATAAAATTCTGTTTTAAACTTGAAAAAATGCCACAAAAACATATAGAATGCTTCAGACTACTTTTGGACCATCTTGCATGAATTGAGCATCAGTTTTTTGAGTGGCATAAGAGATATAAGGAAGGTAGGGAGTCTGTGAAAGATAATGAGAGGTTTGGTATGAATAAGGAAGTCAGAACACCAGAGTTGATTGGCCAAATAAAGAATTTCATAGATAAGGACCATCGTGTGTCTACAGAGACAATAAGTACACAGTTTGATGTCAGTGCAGGAAGTGTACGCACAATTATTCGTGAGGAACTGAAGATGTGGAGGATTTGTGCGGATGCACCAGTTCACGACTCCATCCTTGTCAAAGACTGTTCCTTGCCTTCCCTATAATCCAGACTTTGCTCCCTGTGACTTTTGGTTAGTCCCTAAGCTCAAGGAAAACTTTAGATTCTGTCGCTATGAGACAATTGAGGAGATGAAAGACGCTACACTGAGGGTCATTGACACACTCACGCAAAAGGACTTCCATGGGGCCTTCCAGAAATTGTTGAAATGATATAAAAACATTGCAGCTGGAGGGGATTACTTCAAAGGGGACTAGAGTTTCATGTATGTTCTATCAACAAAAGTGTCCATACGAAAAAAAAGTCTGGAAATTTATTGAAGGCACCTCGTAATAAATTTTAAAAAGTGAAATTCCGTTTCATTGATTTCCAAAATATTTAGCTGACAATTATTTTTTGACAGTTGAAGAAACAAAAGATACTTTTTATACTACAGTTTAAATAAATAAAAAATATTAAATATAAACTATCGGTACCTGTGGAAATTCCACAGGGGACTCATTCATATGTAATATATTGATGTTGCCATTCTGTAGATGTTCAGTGTAAATAGAGATACTCTGATATTATTGTAGCTTTTTGTTAAAACTGCAAAATTATTTATCTAAGCTAGCACGAACGCCGGGCAAAGCCCGGTTGTAAAATATGCTTAAATATGGTATTTTAATTCTTGCAGATTTTGTATATATTATTATAAAGTTAATGTTCTATCGATTTTTGTATGTTATAAAAGTTGCGATTTAAAAAAAAAAAAAAAATATATATCCATATGATTTGGGTGCATTAGCTTGAATTGGAACCGAAATAAAAACTTATGACTATATATATATATATATATATATATATATATATATATAATTTGAATTCCTTCAGCTATAATCGAAACCAAAACTTATGGAGAATTCTTGTTAAAATTATTTATTAAAAAAAAAAAAAAAATAGATGACTTGAGTGCCATCAGCTATAATCGAAAGCGAAACCAAAACTTATAATTCTTGGTAAAATTATTTATGACAATAAATGGAAGTACATAACAATTCAACGACTCGGATGTATGCGTGACACAGAAAATAACACACGTTATCGTATTAATATATATAGATTATACAGATTGATGTAGAAATATATAAGGTTTTTATTAAATGGTTTGAATTGTCATTTACACGAATTGTAGAATTTGGAATAGTTAATGGAATGATTAAAAGATGTTTGCAAAATCTGGCAATCATTTTCAAAGTGTCTGCCTGTGGTTTGAAACCAAACCATGAAATGAATTAAAAAAAAAAAATAAATAAATAAAAAACCCAGCAATTATATTCTTATGCTTGTCTGGAAAAGATATATTTATTATTAGACTATACCAGAAGAATATACAACCCAGAACGAGTAAACTTAATTTCCCCAAACAACAATTTTGAATCCGTTTACAAAGATTAAAATCTAACTATAATGAAACTAAACCTTATGTCCAGAATCCTTATTCAAATTTGGATCCAAATAATCTATTAGATGTGTTTAATTCTACAAAAAAAAAAAAAAAAAAAAAAAAAAAAAAAAAGATTTAAGGCTTAAGCTTAAGGGGTCATAGGAAGAAACTGAAATTCAGGAAACCTTGCTTTATTGGTGTCTATTGATTTATAGATCAAATTTAATCCAACATTGAAACATTTGAATTATTTACTGGGAGCTTGTGTTCATATGTTGTCTAAAAACTCTTGAAAATGCTTCAAAGAAAATTAAATTCAAGGAATATTTATTAGTTGATGTGCAATGTCCATTGTTTAAATTTCACAAAAATCGAGGATATCTGAATTTTAATGAAAGGCTTCCACCTTTTTGTTACCTTTTGCGTAAAATAAATTAAACCAAATATAGTCCACATCATGATGCCTTATGCTTAGCAACTGTGTTTAAAAATTCATCATAATTGATTAATTATTTTGGGAGTGAAGGGTTGAAACTCGAAAAATTAACAAAATATTGTTAAAAAAATGTCACAGTGACATTTATTGGGTGGATTTCTATCAGTATTTTGTTTATTTTTCGACTTTTGAACCATTATTGACACTCCAAAGACAGCGTGTTTTCGTTGGCCATCTTCATTGCCGGTTTAACTTACCTATGTGACACTGTTTTTCAAACCGAATAAACACTTAAAATTCTGTTAAAACGCGCAAAACTTAGCCAGGTAAGTAAAAGAGTAACTTATCTTGCCTTTGGTAACATTTATTTGTTATATATTTGATTTTTGACCCTTTGTTTTGTTTATTAGCTTCTCTGCTAAATCCTCAATATTCAATAATGTTTCTGTGAGCATTTAAAGAAAGAGTGATTATTTTTCTATATAATAATATCTTTTAGGGCATTCTTCCCGCAGAAGTAAAATTAAATAAGTCTCCTTACAAGTAGAGAGATTTATTTAATTTTATGGGGTGGAATGATAAAATTGTTGCCCTAGAAAAGACGACATGATTCCATTTACGTTTGATGAAAACCAGTTTTCTTTTTTCGTTACAGACCATCTACTAGTTGGCCAGCTGTGTACAAATCCCAAGAGCGATAGGAACTTTCTATCATTTGAAAGCGATACAATGTTCAACGAGTGAGATTGGAGATGCACTGCTGTACAACTCATGCTCTCTACCAACCCAAGTTATGACAACAGGACCACTGCCAGCACCTTCAAAATGTAAATCTGGATGGAGCGATGCTTGAGGGCACAGCCCAATGCATCTGACGACCAACGGTTATGGTCTTTGGTGTGGTTTCAAGTGAGGGTCACATCATTCTAGCTCACATGTTTGAAATCGGCTTGAAAGTCAATACCAAGTGTACCTGGATGTGTTGAAGAATGTGATGATCTCCTTGTGCAATCAGGTGGCCGCTGGCAGACCCTAGGCGTGGTAGCAGGACTCTGCACCAGCCTACAAGTCCAAAAAGACCCAGGCTTGGCTTCAGAAGGAGCGCTGCAACCTTTGTATCCTTCTCTCACTGATCCTCTCCCCTCTCAAACTGAACCTGCTGGACTACAATTGGTCACACATCGAGAACATCACCAACATGACCCCCCCCCCACACAACACCAAAGTCAGTCTGATCGCTGCTATCCACCGAGTATTCGCTGAGTTCCCGCCAGCACTTGTGGAAAAGGCATACTCCCAGTTTTGGACCTGTATTGAGGCGGTGATTGAGGCTGAAGGCGGGTACATTGAATAGATGTCAGTTCTATCACATAATCAAGTTACCTGAATTGATTTTTTCAATTGAAATTTTAAAATAAAGTGGCAGTGTTGTTTTCTTTAGTGCGACAACTTTATCATTCCACCCTGTAGTTATGCAGCAAGAATGTCTTAAAAGCTATACATCACAGTTTATAAGTTTTCAAATACAATCAAAGTAGAGGAGTGGTTGTGACCCAACGGGTCACGAGCACATCTAGTCGTCATCATTATATTCAATTTAATCTATCTGTGCCTAAATCAAAACGTGGATTCCATGAACAAAGCTTCTTTCTTAGAACTGCACGCCTGTGGAACTCTGTTCCGTCTGCCTGCTTCCCACCTGACTACAACTTGGATGTGTTCAAGTCCAACGTTAACAAATTCCTAATGAACCGCCCCCTTAAGTAAACACTTCATCAAATCTCCACACTAACGTAATGTACTTGCAATAACCTTTATTCCTGAGTGGCTTCCGGGCCTTGATAAGTGGTGACCACTGTGTAAAAAAAAAAAAAAAAAAAAAAACATGCCTTATACACTATATCTCATTGTTTAAGAGAGAAGTATCACGCACTTATACAATGATATATTAGTTTTCAAATATTTTAGAAAACAGTTCTCATGTTAAGAGATTTTGTTTTTTGTCTTAATGGCATTCCTAAAAAAAAACAAAAACAAATAAACAAAGCAGTTAATTAGTTTGCACTAAATAAAATAGAAGAACCTTTATGATCTATTTTTAAAAATAATTTATCAATATTTTTTTTTTAATTGACGTGAACACTAGAATATTTCAATTAATAGTCAAATATAAACAGGTAAAATTATAGAAGAATAAAAGGCCAATCAAATGAGGTATAGGTTGTTTAAACAGTTGCATTAAATGTAGCTTAAATATGCAGTTTTTGAAAAAATTACAAGTGCGGACTTTCTTTTTGCCGCCTGTGTAACTGACATGCCGAAAATAGTGATATATCCAAAAATTACAAAAATTATTGAGTAATTCTTAGTTAAAAGTAATTTTTATGGAAAATTGGGTAAAATCGCATTTTTTTTTGGACATTATAAAGTAAGCAGTAGGAGGCTACACGCAGGGGACATAACTCTGAAACCAATATTTTAGATTGTGTAATGGCTGCAATACTTGTTGTCTATAGGGATAGACTTTTTTTTTTTACTAAAAACACAACAGCAGTTGTTCTACTTGATGAATTTTCGTAATTTTTGGATATATTACTATTTTCGACATGACAATTAAATACGTAATATTATTTTTGTTTAAAACCATATATTCACGAAATCGATTTGTCCATTATATCATAACAAGCACACAAGTTTGGGTATATGGCGTAATCTAGAGCTCCAATTTTCAGACTCTACGCATTAAATTAGGCAATAACATGTTGAATGTGGTCTTTCCAGTGGTTTATTGTGTCTAGTTTATCAGCGAAGACATGGGACTTTATAGATCTATAAAGAAAATAATCTAATGGAATTAAATCAGACGAACGATGTGGCCAGTTGATATTTATATTAATATCCGTATAACTACTTCATTTACTCACATAAAATTAATATACGAAAGTATAAATTTATGCGTAAACTTTAAGTATTTACTTCAAAAGTCCTCAATACGTAGGTAGAGCTAGTTAGTAAATTATAAAATATATATGGCGATTAAGCTACACTGAATATTCCGCGTTTCATCCACTCTAGGACTCTTCAGGCATATTTTATAACTTACTATATATATATATATATATATATATATATATATATATATATATATATATATATATATATATATATACATACACACACACACACTAAAATATCCATCACAGGACGGGTAAAATCAATTCTCTAAACAGAACAGTTATGCAGCCTTTTTATATCCCCTTCATGAATGTTAGAATCCCGAGATAATGATATTAGACCTTATGTCTAGAATCCTTATTCAGATCAAACTATTACATGATTTTGATAGTAGAATAGGCCGGTCACGAATGCAATTAACAGCCAAGCACCGTATCCATAGCAACTAAATGGAAGAAAGTATAGTACGTTATATATGTCGTTTCTTTGTTTACATATATTTTACCATACTATCCATAATGAATGAATATATATATATATGTGTGTGTGTGTGTGTGTGTGTGTGTGTGTGTCTTGGAAGTTTTTTGAACCTTGAAAACTACATGAAAAAAGTTTAAAATTTTTCACTCATTCGTTGAAAAATTATTTTGTCATTAAGTCATTTAATCTCCTGCCATCGGCGAATCAACTTGCTTTCTCGAACTAACAATAGTCCTAAGCTTTCGAGGATCATCAGTTGTTTACCATGAAACAAAAACAATATATTAAATCATGGCTCTCTAGCAGTGTTGATCTAACACCACCTCCCTTATACAGAATAAAACATTTCAGGTCATGGGATCTAGATATTTGCTCCAGATTTATTAAATAAAAAAAAAAAAAAAACTTCCTGATTTTATATATATATATATATATATATATATATATATATATATATATAATTATAATATCGTTACTATCGTCGTCGTCTGAAACCGTGACAACTGTTTTCACTCCTCTTCCTTTCCACTTAGTGTATTCATACCCCCTTTATATCATTATATTACCCCTTCCTTCTTATCACTTTCTCTAACTTTTCCCTCAAACTATCCTTTTAACCCTTACTCCTTCTTTAAAGGAAACTTGATTTTTGTAATTAATTTAAACCCATAAGAACTTTAATTTTGCTTTATGCCAGTCAGGACATTTTTTTCTCTCCTCAAAATTTGAAAAGGTCTGGAACCATTTTAATTTTTCTTGCGTGATGAAATCAAATATGATTGAAACGGTCCGTACACCATAGCAAGATATGACTGCATTTACACAAAGAATAATAAAAAAATATAATTTGCTCTCTTTGAGCACTATCAACGACCCTTGTTGAAATTCAATTATTCTTAATTTTTGGATATCTTTCTACCTGGAATAGATAGATAGATAGATAGATAGATATGACTGCATGTGCCTTTATCATCCTCTTCATGAACATGTCTACAGGTTTTATTTTGTTATTATACAGATTAATCAACACCAAACACAACAACTTTGCCTTTTGGTTGCAAACAAAATGTAGTATTCTATCCTCAGTTAGTGAAGCGGAAATTCTTCTAGACTGAGGCAATTTTTATTTTCGTTTTGATCCCAAAGCTAGATTTTCCCCACATTTAAAACAGACCTTGTGTCTAATTCTGCCCTCTCATGGTGGCAAGTAAATAGGAACGCAACTGCGGCTTAACAAAATCCAATGAAAGTTGTTTTAACACAAGCGTTTTCAGCCCCGAGACCACCATTAACTCTGAGATAAGAGCATTTCCTTATATTAATTTCCGCCTTCTTCTTTTCGAGATATTTGATCTTGACATATATTTTAAACGCCTGACAATAGTGGTGAGATTTGAAAGGTCAGTTAGATTTTGTTTTGTTATTTTTGCTTCATTAGAATTTAGTGTCTCTGGTTTTCACATTGAGTACTATTATCAAAAACCTAGGATTAAGTCAAATGTTTGTTTGCTATCCTCACTTTTCTTATGTACTAGCTGTTTATAGCCGGCATCGCCCGGGAATGTTTTTACTTTCATTTTGTTCCCCCCCCTTCTTTTTAATTTCAAAATATGATTGCTTTTCGTATTACTTAGATTAATAAGACCACTGTTCCAATTTCAAGCGTTATTTCTACAACGATTCTGCCGATGTAACCCCTAATCCTGGGAATCTTTCCATTGAACTTGAGAAACTGCACAGAATTTTGAGCAGTACTCATTTTTTAAATCACACATACTTTCATTCTATCAGCCATGACTGGGTAGAAGTCCTAAGTAATTCGAAATTGCATTTTTATTGTTGTCTACACCAAGGATCAGAAGAGGGTCACTTACTCCTGAATTTCACCCAGGTACTTTATCTGTTATGCCCTAGCTCCTTGCAGACAATTCTAGTATTATGGAACAAGAGCATGTTACCCTCCCCTACACCATGGATTAAATAAGGTGTTCCCAGAGTTCGAGAAGACACCTGAAGAAGATTGGAGGTTACATCAGTCGAAACGTTGTGAGAATAACACTCAAGATGAGAACATTAGTCTGAATAATCCAAATGATACAAACTATCAATCCTCATCTTAAAATCCAGAAAAATATTGAATAGCTTTGTTTTTAAATACGAAGATCGTTCCACAAGTTAGGCCTCCTATTTTTCAACTTAAAAACTAAAATGTTGAAGACCTACGAAGATGGGAGTGACACCATTAAAACGAGCAACCGTTTGTGCTCCAGAATTTATTTTTCTATATAGACACCACCATTATCAATGCACGTTTTGCCATTCAGCTAACATCGAAACCAAAACATTTAGCACTCCAGCCTTAGTCGTTTGAGTTAGCATCAGACAGATAATAAATAGTTAAAAATGAATCGACTGTATATTTGTGCATGCACAAAAGTCTACTTTAAGTTGACTTACAATTTTTAAAAAATTTTGATTCCTTAGCAGCTGTTTTTACCGGCTAAAAACCAATCAAATTTATTTAACAGGTCCAAATCTCCTATATATCAAATTTCAAACCTGTAGACAAAAAATAACAGAGTAATTTGGTAAAAACCGTTCCTCACACAGACTGACAGACAAGGTCACTTTTATATATATATATATATATATATATATATATATATATAAAACAACGGTCCACAAAAAATGCAATCATTTGACCCACCTTGCATTTCTAAGGAGATGTACTTTGAAAACCTAGAGACACAGGGACGCACTGACATAGCAAGTTTTATAAATTAAATTAACAATTAATGCACACGAAGAAAGAAAAAATAGGTCATGGGTTTGAAGCCATTTTTCGATTCTTTGGGTTTTAGTGTTCCAAATTCACCTTTCAATATTCTTTATCAGAGCACCAGAAATAATTTTTAAACAGTGGATTCTGAGATCCGTGACTGAAATTGGGACTTTTAGATCTTCAGTCTGATATTCTCTCAACTGAGGTATTTTGGCTCGCTATATCCTTTTGTAATCCTCAGAATGTATATTTGTAATTGGTTTAAGGACAGAGTATGGCTTCTATGTAGATCATTGTTGAAAAATGTTTAAGATGGCGCCCATTATAAAAAAATATTCCGAGGAGGATGAATTATGTTTTGAAAGAAATTGAATTGAAATGTATTTTTTTTGTTAACAGATCAATGCCTTATAAAAAAAAAGACTAATCAGAACCAAATATTGATTATGTCAAAAGAAAGCTATAAACCTCAACAAATAATACCTGAGAGCCCATCTTTTAAACTCCTCAGCTTAACATTCACAGATAACATAAGTTGGAACAAATACATTGAGGACATTGCCAAAGTTGCTGCAAAGAAGGTGAGCTCCCGCTACTAAAAATTTACTCACACTAAATCCTATATCTTTATAACGCCTCAATTTGCTCAGGCATGAAGTATTGTTGCTACATCTGGGCTGGTGCATCTGCGATTACTTTTAAACAGGATCCCAAAAGAGTCTAAAATCTTAATAGGTCCTACACCATCGGCCAAGCTCCAACCCCTGTCCCATTGCTGCAATCTCGAATCCCTGAGCTTGTTTTACAAGTACTTTTATGGAACGTATTCTGATGAACTCCTAGCACTTGTGCCCCCCCCTCAGCATACATATCCTCAACAAACTTTACAAGCAGCAAAATACCACTCCTTTACTGTTAAAGTCCCTAGATGCCAGAAAAACTACTCTAATAGTTTCTTTCCTCGGATTGCAAGACTTTGGAATTCCTTCCTGGTTTCCTGCTTCCCTGACGGTACTAAACTGCAGAGGTTTAAATGTAATGTGAATAGACATCTGCTGCTCAAATCCCCACAATCCCTTGTTATCCCAAATAGTAGCCATTTCCGTTTCAAGTGGCAATATATCTTACTTGGGAGTAAAAGAGAGTAAAAAAATAAAAAATAAAAAGATTACAAAGATTGAAGAAACTTAATATATTAGAAAAATATATATATACTAGCGGGATCTGTGGAAATTCCATTCATATGTAATATATTGATGTTGGCATTCTGTAGATGTTCAGCATAAATGGAGACGTCCCTGATATTATTGTAGCTCTTGCTAAAACTGCAAAAGTATTTATCTAAGCTAGCAGGGACACTCAGTGTAGCCCGCTCGTAAAGTGTGCATAAATATATTTTAATTCTTGCAGATTTTGTATATTTATTATAGAGTTATTGTTCTATCAATTTTTATGTATTATCAAGTTGCGATTTCAAAAATGTAAAAAAATATATATATCCATATGACTTGGGTGCATTTGCTTGAATCAAAACTGAAACCAAAACTTATGAAGAATTGTTGGTAAAATTATTTATAAAATAATAAATGACTTCAGTGCCATCAGCTATAATCGAAACCGAAACCAAATGAATTCTTGGTACAATTATTCATTACAAGAAATGGAAGTCCATAACAATTAAACGACAGTCACGCGTGACATGCAAAATAAATGACACCCACGCTATCCTATTAATATATAGATGAGTGTGTGTGTGTGTGTGTGTGTGTGTGTGTGTGTGTGTGTGTATGTGTGTGTGTGTGTGTGTTCACAATCAATCCTACCTCAGAAAATAAATATTGTTTGAAATTAAAAAAAAATTTTTTTTTTAAATAGCCACAAAAAGGAGAAATAAATGTTCTTTCTTTTTTTATGTTGTGTTGGTCCATCATACACAAGGCTGAGTAAATAAACAGAAACTCAGATATGAAACTCTTTCACACACAGAGTCTGAAAAAAAAAATTTACTTAGTTTCAAAGCGGCTGCACTTTTTGTCCTATATCATTCGCAATCCTTAGTTTTAATTTAAAAGAATTGAAAGCTTTTTGTTTTTTTTACATGGAAGTCACCACTTATCTAGGCCCAGAGGACACTCGAGGATAAGCTTATTTATAAGATGATAATAGATCGCAGAAAAAAAAAAAAGGAGAAAGAATATTGTGTATGTGAGGAGGGGGGGACGCTTATCTTTGATACAGCTTTTTATGCAATCATACTTGCTATTGTCACAGATAAGAAATGATAACGTATTTCTACATAAAACAAGTCATAATTAGTTTCCATAATAATTTATGTCAAACCTAAACCAGGGGTCTTCAAACCATAGCCTGCGGCGGGCCAGATCTAGGCCGTCAAAGTCTTTAACCCAGCCCGTGGAGCTTTTATGGAAAACGTAAAAATATTCAGAAAAAAAAAAAAAAAAAAAAAATGTGTGAAAATAGCGTAGTGGTTTTTCTTTTGGATCAGAAAAGGATTAAAAGAATGAGGTTTGAATGAATAAGTTTCACTAAGAAGCAAATAAATAAAACCGTATAAACATATCTACCCCCCCCCCCATTTTGTAAATCTAAAAATCAGCAATATGTAACCCACCCCCGTTTCGAAAACTTTGGAGACCTGTGACCTAAACAAACACATGAGAAAGTTGGGTTCATTTCTCGCATTAGCAGCAAGGTCAAACCATCTTCACTCAATATTATGTTCCTATTTATTTGCCTCTCCACGAGGGCAGAGTTAGACACAAGATCGGTTTTTAATGTGGGGAAAATCTAGCTCTCCAAAAAGGGACACTCTGGGTAGAAACAAAAATAAAAATTGCCTCAGCCATGAAAGATTTCTTCACTAACTGAGAACAGAAAAGGTGAAGTGTAGTATCAAAACAGATACTACACTGTGTTCCAAGTCAAAAAGCCAAGTTCCTAATTTTTTTTTAGATGAGTGTTTGCATTGTTTGGATTATTCAGACTATTGTTCTCATGTTTAGTGTTATTCACACTACATTTCGGTCGATCTAACCTCCGACCTTCTTCAGGTTTGTGAACTAGCAAGGTTTAATCTTCTGTGCAGGCGATACGAAGAAGGCTGACGGAACAAGAGTAAAATTCCATGCTGATTCCCAAGTTTGGCAAGATATACCGAAATAAATTGTTTCTGAATTTTTTTTAGATGCTTATTAATCTTTTGTATTATTTGAATTATTCGGACTACCGTTCTCATCTTGAGTGTTATTCTCACATTTCTGCTGATGTAACCTCCGACCTTCTTCAGGTATATTTTGTTGAACTCCGCAATTTTTTTGTCAAACTCAGGAATCTGCACAAAATTTCAAATGGAACCCTTTATTTAATCCATAGAGGTACAGTAGAACCCTGGGATACGGCATTAATCTGTCCCAAGGTTGGAATCGCAAGGTCGAATCACTGTATGGTGGGGCCTAAGCAAAATTTTATACAGTACATACTAAAAATTAGTAACAAAATACAGAACACTATATAATGCACATGTATATAATCAAATAACATTATAAATAACACTGTAAGGCGGGGCAAATACCGTAACCAGAGGCATGAAAAACAGTATCCCATATCGTAACCTGGGGGAAAAACGTATCCCGGGGGTCTTGAGGTAGTATGTTCTCATTTTCGTTCCCCCACTTTTTTTTTCTCTGCAGAAATTCTCAAAAAATAAGTTTTAATTCTGTGTGTGTGTGTGTGTGTGTGTGTGTGTGTGTGTGTGGGTGTGTTTTTTACAGCGGTTTAATGTTATTTCTTGTCATCAAAGTTAAAACAAAACGGAATATTTTATCCATATCCAATGATATACTGATTAGACTATTTATGCATTTCTTTTTAACAATTCGTTTTAACGATACATTTTCACATGAATTTATAAATAATTTTAAACGAAACCATACATTATTACCTGAAAAAAGTACTGATTATAATAATAATAATAATAATAATAATAATAATAATAATAATAAATCCCCTCAGGCCCCTAAATCAACGAAGATTAGACCACTCTGTTGATTGCGCTGTAATGCTGGTTCTATGCAGTTTTAAAAGATCTACCCTTCCAGTCTTTGCCTTCTCTCTTTGAGGAGGGGTTAATTTATTGCTAGTCGCCTGAGGCACCTTTTCTAGGGAATGTCGGTGGGCCTGCACAGGCATCTTTCTTTTTTTGCAGGGTCAGAGTGCTCCTTCTCTGGAGCACTGACCCTTTTCAATCCCATTTTCCGACTTTAGTGTTCATATTTACTGGCCTCCCTAAGAGGGCAGAGTTAGACACAAGGTCGGTTTTTAATGTGGGAAAAATCCAGCTCCACAAAAAGGGCACTCTGGATAGGAACAAAAATAAAACTTGTCTCAGACATGAAGGATTTCTCTTCCACTGACTGAGGTCACAAAAAGTGTAGCAGCAGAACAGATACTACACTGTGATCTCGGACTAAAGGCCAAGAAAGCAGCACTACAGAGAAATGAATACGTTCATTATTAAAAACAAAAAATAATATTATTTGTAGCATCAAATTTGAATAGAGCATTGGTCTCATTGGCTTTTTCCCTCTACAACTTTACACTTATTTTTTTCAAACTTAGTAAACGTTTTCTTTCAAAAAAGAATTTATGATTAACAAACGCTTTTCCTGTAACCAAGTGCAGTGTAGGTCAGGGTTATGAAAACCAGTTAATCCAGTTTTATAAGTAAATATTTTATTTCTGGTTTTCTTTCTTTCGTTTTGTTTACAGCAGGGTTAACGCATAAAAAAAAAAAAAAAAAAAAAAAAAAAAGGCCAGGCAAAAAGAATGTATTCTATTTGGGGAATGTCAGCTTATAGGTACAAAGACGGCTAATCTTAAATTGAAATATTCAAACAATTCAAAGATTTAAAGAATTCTTTGGACTGTTTTATTTTTTATAATCTTATTAAAAAAACATGCACACACAAAACTATAACACTTAAAAAACAAAAAACAAAAAAAAAAAACAAAAAAAAAACAGACTAATTCTTTTCTAATCATAGATATTTTATTTATTTGCTTCCCCACGAGAACAAAATGTGACACAGCGTTGTTTTTAATGTGATGGGAAAAACCAGCTCCCCAATAAGGGTCACTACGGAAGTAGAAAAAAATAAAAATTGCCTTAGTATATTAGGGTTTCCCTCTCCATTGACTAAGGACAAATTAACTTAAGTGTAGCATCAGAACAGATACTACACCGTGATCTTAGCCCAAAGATCAGATCTGCTTTTTCTATATATTTTTATTTGACAATTTTAGATAAACTGCAAACATTTATTTATTTATTTTTTAAATAAAATAAGTGATACTCAGGAGTACAAAAAGAAAAGAAAAAAAAAAGAAAAAGAAAATGACTGACTTGTTTACAACAAAAAAAAAGAAAGCTGAATTAATTTTGTAATCAAATTATTTTGTGAAATAACAATTTCTTAAAAGTTTGTTTTAGTACTTGTTGCTAATCGATTGATAACAAATAATATTGGGCAGTTAACACCAGGTGAGAAATACACCCTGACATGCTTCAAGTTGCGTTCTGTACACACATTTATTTTTTGAAGAACTCGAGGAAGAAACCTCAGTATAACTTGTACATGATAACTTCTCTTTTATCTGTTTCGGTGAGAAGGAAAATGTATCCATTCTAAAAATCTACTTAGTCACAATTTTTAGAAAAAAATAATGTGTCAACATTGTAGCGTAGCACACGTTTTTACACACGTGAGACCCATACGTTGTATACTCAGTCGCAAAGAAGACAAAGAATAGGAAAAGAACTGCAACTCCTGTTTCAGGTTTTCAGAGAAGACCTTTATTCCTCATTCTTCCACCACACAGTACTTCTCATTACGGCTGTGACGTCACCCACGTATCTAACGTGATCGTGCTACTTCTCTCTGACCTCTGTGCTCTTGAACGTGCTCTTCTGTCTGTTCACATGTTCTTTTTTATAGTCTTTTTCTTTTTTTCCCCACCATGACGTCATTTCGCACACGGTTCTGCATTTGCGTCCGTGTACTATTACAAACATGATTTTTATTGGGGCTCCTTCAGTCTTTAACAGACTATGGATACCCACGAAGGGGTGTCTGCACGTGAAAATCTTTTTGAAATTGTTAAATAGCAATGGCAAGTAAAGTGTGTGTACAAGACGACTGGAAACAAATGCTGAGATAAGCGGAAAGCACATACGCCTAGATTTCCCAAAATGGTCACCCATCTAGTACTAGCCAGGCTCAACGTTGCTTAACTTTGGTGATCTGATGAGAGCCGGTGTGTCAACGCGATTATGCCGTATATAAAACATGATTATGTTGCATGTTGCCAGACTCGACATCAAATAATGCAAAAAAGGATTGACATGCCGTACAACAAAATCAAAACAAAAACATATTTTGGAGAATATTTTACTCCTATCTCGTTAAATTCAAGAATCTTGACACTCTTTGAATACTCTTCCTAGTTTGAACTTCAGCATTTCAATCACTGTTGTTCTATCTTAAGAAACATAATTTTGATCTGGATACTTTTTGAACACACCTTGTATTTTCAGAATTAATTTTCCATTTGATGCTGATTTTTGCTGTGGCAATAGTAGTTTATGTCTTGATACGTTTTGAACATAGCTCATATATCAAAGCGTAGAAAAAAATTTTTTTTTTTTTTTTTTTTCTAAATCAACATTTTACAACAAAAATAAAATTAGAGTCATTAATTATAATTAAAATGTTTTTTACTTCACTCAAACATTCAAAAGACCTTTGGTAGACAAAATTTTAATTGAAGAAAGCAATTCAAACATTAAGAATATTTACCAATTCTTGCAAATCAATAATAACAATAATCAGAGAATGATGATGATGTTCTGGAATGATTCTTACAAAATAAAGTCAATTTTGAACTGAAGACTTATTACCAATTCTGATTTGGCATATAATTAAAGCTAATATCGTAATGGCAAACAGAATGCGTTCTAAACAAACATTAGATAATTTCAAATTGATTACAATCATACATAACTGCACGAGAAAGAAAAAAAGGAATAGATTGAGAGAGATACTTTGAGAGAGAGAGAGAGAGAGACAGACAGACAGACAGACAAACAGACAGAAATACTCCAGTAGAGAGAGAGAGAAATACTGAGAGAGAGAGAGAGAGAGAGAGAGAGAGAGAGAGAGAGAGAGAGAGAGACAAACAAACTTAGAAAGAGAGAGAGACAGACTTAGAAAGAGAGAGAGAGAGACAGACTTAGAAAGAGAGAGAGAGACAGACTTAGAAAGAGAGAGAGAGAGAGCTTCATATAGATAGAAAATTATATTAGAAAAGTACTAATAATAGATTGAGAGAGATACTTTGAGAGACAGAGAGAGAGAGAGAGAGAGAGACAGACAAACAGACAGAAATACTCCAGTAGAGAGAGAGAGAGAGAGAGAGAGAGACAAATAGACTTAGAAAGAGAGAGAGACAGACTTAAAAAGAGAGAGAGACAGACTTAAAAAGAGAGAGAGAGACAGACAGACTTAGAAAGAGAGAGAGACAGACTTAGAAAGAGAGAGAGAGAGAGAGAGAGAGAGAGAGAGAGAGAGCTTCATATAGATAGAACATTATATTAGAAGAGGGTTAAAGAAGTACTAAAAGCTTCTTTAAGTGTGGACCTATCAAGATGAGAAGCATTAGGCTTCGAAATACCTAGGTATAAATAGTATATAACACCTCCCCCAACTATAGTCTTACCTTATTACATTGATAAATAAATCTATGTATACCAATATATGGCTCTGTCTTATCTATAATGTTATTATTATATGATAGAAAATTAGGTTTGTGTGTGTGTGTGCATGAATAATATATAACAATGAGGGAGGTCATTCAATATGTGATATAAAAAGCATCTGATTAATGAGTAGAGTGGAACGATAAAATTGTCGCCCTAGAAAAGACGACACGATTCCATTTCCGTTTGATAAAAAACTGGTTTTTTTTTTTTTGTTGCAAACCATCTACTAGATGGCCAGTTGTGTACAAATCCCAAGAGTGATAAGAACCTCTTCTCATGTCTGAAAGTGACACAATGTTCAACAAGCAAAATCGGAGATGCGCCGTTGTACAACTCATACTCTCTGCCGATCCAAGTTAACCATGGAAATACACATGGCTTGTTTAATTATGCTATATACTCAAAGAATACCCGACCCAGGAGAAGTAAAATGAATTCTCTCCCTTTTTTTTTTTTTTTTTTTTTTTTTTTAAATTATCAAGTCATGTTCATGTTAGCTTAAGTAACCTCTGTCTATTACTAATTAGAGAATGCATAAAACTTACGAACATCACAATAGTTTGTCACTACAGAACTCCGAAATGTAACCGATACATATTAGGGATGGGGCGATTCTAATATTTTTTCCGATTCAATTACTGATTCCGTATTAAATTACCGATTCCGATTCTTTCTAAATCTCTATATATTTAACTATAAAGTTGTTATTTTTCACGATTATTGTAAAAACACATGCTAAATGCGCAGATATTTTCTAAAACGTAAGGATACACTTGTGAGGGATGATCTATCGATTTTAGTTTTACTAATAGGTTAAAATCAATAGATATTCATTATTTTAGTATTTCTATCAGCAGTAGAATATTTTTCTTTAGAGAAAAATCAAATAAAAAAGCATCGTTGTTGGCATCGGAAAATAGGCACAAATTTTTCCGATTCCGATACCCCAAAATGTTCCGATTTTTTTTATTCCAGATTCCAATTCATCGTCCCAACACTAAGATATATTCATTTACACAATTCTGAGGCAACACGTACAGGATTGCAAAACAATGGGAAAGGATACATCTCTGAGCAAACGCCAGTGTGATTATGCAGATTTTATTCTATGCCATATTTCTATTTTAAATAAAGCCAATTTTTTCCCTTTATTAAGCTACTAGCGAGGGGTGCTCGGCGTTGCCCGGGTGTTTGCGGTTTTGGGTACATTAAAACTCCGGGGGGGGGGGGGGGGTTAAAATAAAAATGTTTTGGTAGGTAAGTATGAGGATCGAACCCGAACCCTTGAGGCAAAGTTGGAAATTAAAGTGTCAAAAACAAAAACGTGCGACGTTAACCATTGCGCCACCGCGACATACGTTTAAATTTATTTAATTACTTAACTTGGCAGGTGCACGTTTTAATGACTTAATGAGGTCAACTTTTGACTGCGGGGTAGCATTTCACTTAGTGCGGGAATGACCCCCCCCCAAGACGTTGGGGGTAGGGGAAACATTATAGGAAAAGGCCTAACCTACATGCGGCAAGCGAAAACTGTTGAATATTTATCTTCCCGAAGTTGAGCAAATTAAATAGTCAGGCGAGCTCCGTTGTTAACTCTGAGATATTACGATTTACATGTGATATAAAAAGTTTTAAAAAGTTGTTAGGCGACCGACCGCTTCTCTGAAAAAAGCCTTTCTTGGACATACAGAAAAAGCAAACATACATTTTCGCTTTTATATATATATAGATGTTTATAAACACGTTAGAAATAAACAGAGGCTATTAAGCTAGTTAGGGAATGCATAAAAGTTAAGAACATCACGATAGTTAGACAAACAATACAGAACTCCGAAAACATGACAGTGATATATATATTCATTCACACAATTCTGAACAGAACAGTTTTGCACCACTTTTATCCCCCTCTTCATGAAGATTCTTCTGATCGTACTTTTAGTGGACGACATATCTCATTTTCGTATAGTTTTCCACATTTACATGGGATCTCATACACACCGTTTTTAGTCATGAATTTTTTTTTATGTAGGAGGTTTGATTGGCACAAGTTGTTTCTGGAGAGTTGAATCACTTCTGAATACTGTCCTGATGGATTATATATTCTTTTAAGTTTTTTTTTTTTTTTCAACAAGACCTTCATGTATGGTATACAAACTGGTGTCCTTCGGTGTCTGGTCTAAATTTCTGGAAACTGACATCATGCTCTCTTTGTTTCGGTGAGAGTTTTTTCTTAAACTGTCTATCTCCTCTTGATATTGCTGTTACTACATATTGCTTTTGCTCAGTGTTGTAGGCAATGGACGATTCTTTTCTTGGAATTATATGGATGGTGGGAGTTGAAGTTTGGGTACTGTTCAGTGAAAGTTGATTTTTGATATACAGATGACCTAAACCCTTGACCAGTGCGGGTAATCAGCACATCTAGGAATAACCAATCCTCATCTCAAAAATTCAAAAACGTAATAATAGAGATATAATAATTACAAGGATGTTTTTAAATTCTTTGATATATTTATTCAATCTCTTACTATTCCAAGCATATTAAACACATACAAATTAATTGATACCTTTTCAAACATTCACCACACACACACACATTACTTCCTCCTGCTGGAAATATAAATTTACATTATAGGTTTATAGCCGTCTTTGGAAAAAAAAAAAAAAACGAAAAGAAAAAAAAAAGTAAAAACAAACAAAAAAAACAAAAGACAAAAGAAAAAAGAAAGATGATTTTAACAATAAATTGATCTAACAAGAAGTGAAACATTATAACAATTGATTATACAAGGAACGAAGTAACCCTGCCTCCTCTGCCCCCTTCCGCCAAATCTTTAAAACACCGGTTGCTACGATTATTCACACACGTGCGCTTGTCTTCATAACAGGCAAGTGCGCAGGCAGTGGTCGCAGCTGTTGCAAGGAGTTCAATTGAAAATGATAGGGTCACTTTCCTTCGAAAATAAAACCATATCTAAACCTTTACATATACAGTGTAACCCGGATATAAGAGACTCCCCAGTGGGTGGGGGGGGAGCTCATATGCGGGTTACCCTGTACATTAACACAGGCTCCAATTTGAGATCAGAGAAAATCTCTTATATCCGTTTTTGTTATATTCAGGTCTCTTATATCTGGGTTACACTGTACTGTAAGATGATTATAATAACGTATCTCCCCCACCTCCATTTTCTTATAATTTTGTCCTACCACATGCCAGACATTCACCCACTAAATCATACATTCCAACCGAGAGATCTTTTTAAGATTCTAATGCCCCTTTTAGCGCAATTGTTTGAATCTCTCTTGCACTTGGTTCACCGGGTATATTTGCCAGGTAGTTTTTGAAGTTCTTTTTCACGAGTTTGGTTGCTTTTATAATTACTGGCATGATGGAGGTCTTATTAAGATCCCTGTTTCTTTTCATGCCATACATGACCTTGACATTTTGCCCCTCCCCCGGTCTCAGCTCTGTTTAATCCAGTACTAACTGGGGACACCGAGTTCTGTTATGTAATATACGGTGCGACTTATTGGAAAGACTATAATTGTAGCAATCAAACAAATCTGGATATAAAAATCAAGTTCAAACCAGGGTCAAACTCAATAGATATGAAAAATTTACATTGTAATTAAATGTAACTAGCGGGACCTGTGAAAATTCCACAACAGACTCTTTCATAAGTAATATATTGATGTTGGCATTCTCTGGATGTTCAGCATAAATGGAAATGTCTTGATATTTTTGTAGCTCTTTTGTTAAACCTGCAAAAGTATTTATCTAAGCTAGCAAGGACGCCCGACATAGCCCAGTCATAAAATATGCTTAAATATGTTTGTACCTATTATTATAGAGTCAATTCGATTCTTATATATCATAAAGTTTTGACTTCAAAAATAAAATATATCCATATGACTTGGGTGCATCAGCTGAAATCAAAACCGAAACCAAAACTTAAGAAAAAATATATAAATACATATATTTATATTGTCTTCTTTCAGCTATAATCGAAACCGAAACCAAAACTTATGAAGAATTCTTAGTAAAATTATTTATACAAAAAAACTGATGACTTAAGTGCCATCCGCTATAATCAAAACCGAAACTTATGAAGATTTCTTGGTAAAATTATTTATTACAAGGAATTGCAGGCCATAACAATGAAATGACAATAATTCAGAAGAAAAATGTAAGCGTGACACACAAAATAACACACGCTATCGTATTAATATATAGATTACAGAGCAGTTATAAATTTATTTCTTTTCCGACATTAAGAAAAAAAAGATTTGCTTTTACCATTTTTTTCTATTAATTTAATATTTTTAATTTTATTAAGCAACGATGCAGAAAAGTGTTTTGTTGAAATCTAAAATCGAATTACTTTATCATGAAACCTTACATATTTTTTTCTTTTTTTTTTTAATAGTTGTTGTTTTGTGTCACATATTTTCACCTCGAACCCGCTTGGGTTTATCCTTGACAACCCCTTTAATATTGCAGCTTCAGTATGGTCTCTTTATTCGTTTAATTAAACAAAGTTCTTATACCTTGTAATATAATTTGAAGTTAAGCATATATTTCGGTTACGTAGTCAAACTTAAGTGTATAAAAGCTGAACGAATATTAGAAGTTTACACCGTACTTTAACTCCAGAGCAGTTATAAATATTAAATACTAGCCTGGGTGCCCGGCGTTGCCCGGGTGTTTGGAGGTGTGTCTTGAGCAAAAAAATAAGTGGTAGTAGGCAAGCAGGTTTGAACCCGTGACACAGAAAAGAAAGTGAAAGAAAATTTGACGTCTTACCGCTACTCCACCGCTGGAAGTTTGGAACGCTAAAATTAGGCAAAGTCAATTCAATCAATACGATTGCAGAAGTAACTTGCAAAAAATCGACCTCTCCTTGTAGAAAAGTGCCCATTTGAGGGTGAAGGAATTAATGTTTTAGCCAATTTTTCGATATTTGCCGTCTGAGACATCGAGCTTTAAAATGATACTAATCTCGTGAAAATCTGTCGCCTTTGTCAAAAGTTTTAGGCAGACATACAAACATACATACATACATTTAAACAGACAGGTGAGATTTATATAATAGATTTCACCTCACCTACACACACAGAAAAAAAAAAAAATCACAAGATCTTATAAAAAACGAAATTTTTTTTTTTTTTATCTCAAAGAAGTATGAGCTTTTTCATCAATTCTTCATACAGACGAGGAACTTATAAAGACAAAGCTCAACTTTTATCAACAACACAAAAAATACCAAATTTAAAGACAAAAAACAAACTCACTTCAGACATTGTTTACAAAAAAAAAAAGAAATCTTTTCACTAATATATACAGTGTGTACGACGATCTTACAGTGTAAGAGGCAGCCTTCAAAGCTGTGTAAATCAAGGAAAACAGTTTGAGCACTTGCGTTGATAAATAGCATTTAATTTTGATATATTGTCGTACATATACATGATCTCTAAATAGATGTTTTTTTTACTGTCCACCTATTTTTGGCTCACCCTGTGTGTGTGTGTGTGTGTATATATATATATATATATATATATATATATATATATATACACACACACACACACAGTCAAATTTAACCATCATTTTAATAATTGATGGATGACCCACATGAACCATGCCCATAACAGTTTTACTCTCAGCGATTTATTTATACACCTGGATAAAGTGTTTTCTTTACAGCACACTATATTTCCTGATTAAAAGTCAAATTATCGGTCGTGGTCTATCTTAGAACGGATTTAATTTCGGAATATTGAGGTCAAAAGGTTCAGATCATGAAAAAGCCGAATGCCACACTTTTTTTTTGGATATTGTAGAGATTCGTTACTTGACCTACATTTGATCTAATGAAGCCTTGCGTTTTATATGACCTTGACGTTTTACCTTGAAAATTTCATTAATGTGGAAACTTTTAATAGAACTTCAACTTCTGATTTTTTTTTTTTTCCAGCTTTGATGCATGAACCTAATGCTTTTTGATAACAGTAAATCCTCATTCAATATTTTAAATAGTTTCAGAATTATCAAGGTTTTCATAGCATAACTTTGGAAATACTTCATACAATATGGAAAAACAAAACCCAGATAAAACTTTTACCCATCCTTACATTCTCAGAGCGAGGTATTTAGTCTCATAATTGACTTGTACTTGCTTCCGCTATCACCATGGATCAGTTGAATCAGCTCCACCCGTTGAGTTGTCCGCATCTTGAATTTAGACTGACCACGCCCGATGATCCAATGCTGCTGTAACCCTGAGCACAAACCATTCACAGTTCTAGCGATGTAGACTGTAGAGGTGAGGGCCCAGAATCAGTTTGGCATCTTGTTTCACCGTCTTGATCCAGGTCTTCAGTTGCCTTACGCAACTTTTTTTTCTCGGCCCTACAGTATGGCCAGATCAACAACTTCACGGATGAAATTGGCTGATTGCTGGCAAAGGGCTAGGCCAAACCATCAGAGGCGCCTATGCAAGTGAGGATGCTTGTCAGCGTGTGGAGACAACTGACTTGTATACACGTTAGATAGGCACTGGATAATTTACTGACTTATTCGTGTTTTTTTATCGATAGGAGAGAAAAACTATTTTTAAGATCGGATTTTTTCAATTTTCAATACTTATCGAATGAATGTCTGTAGAAAACATATGTAAGAACACTGCCCAACATATAAATTACCTTTCTGTGAAATTTGCAAAACATGGACTCAGCCGTTTCGGAACCAATAAGGAAGGAACTAACACTCGCACAAAGTGACTTTTATATAATAGTAGAGATATATCCCACCCCTTCACTGTTGAGGTTCCTAGACTTTGGAATTCCCTCCTTGTTTACCTGACTGTACAAACCTGCAGACATTTAAATGTACTGTGAACAGACATCTCGCTGCTCAACTCCCCACAGTCCCTTGTTAGACATGATCTTAAATAGTAGCCTCTTACGTCCAAGTGGCAATACTCCTTGTTTGGGATTTAAAAAAAAAACAAAAAAACAAAAACATTTTTGCTCCACTTTAAAAATGCAGTATTTTGAAGTTCATAACATTTAAATTTGCGGTTGTAATGTGAAAAAATATGGAAAAGTTCATATGCAAGCCTATATATTTTACAAGTAAAGTTTCATTATTGATGAAGAGAAATTTCCATAAAATTGCTTGGCAACATATGGCGCCAGGTCAAAGCAGAATCAATGTACTTTTATTGAATTTAATAAAAGAAAAAAAAAAAGATTTAACACAAATATCAATTTTTATGTATGGGTGTGCGTATGTGCACGAGAAGTGCTAGAAGATAAGGTGGGACATTATACTAAGACATGTTTCATATGATACGAGGGTTTCTTGATAGAGAGAGAGAGAGAGAGAAAGAGTGGAAGACAGAGTGAGAGAGACAGAGAGAACGAGGAGAGAGAGGGAAACAGTGATAGAGAGAGAGGCAGACTGAAAAAAGAGAGAGAGAGGCAAAGTGAAAGAGAAAGAGGCAGAATAAGAAAGGGTAGAATAAGAGAGGAGGGCAGAGAGAGAGAGAGAGAGAGAGAGAGAGAGAGAGAGAGAGAGAGAGAGGATCCCATTACCATCAAAGAGAAAATCTGGATTGTAGAATGTCTGATTTAAACATATACACGCAGGCATAAACTATGAACTATTTTTTTCCAATAGTTCATATCAGTATAAATATAGTATATGTCTTCAGTTATAGTCGAGACTGTCTGCTCTTTTTGACTTCCGGTTTCTGCTGTCTATTCTACTGGATAATTAAACAGTCGAATAGACAAGAAAGCCATTCTTAACATGGGAAGGGAGGGGCTTTCACATCATCTGAGAAGAAAATAATTATTAATCGGAAAGGGCCATATCTTGCTTGTCACTGTCATCCCGTCTGGAGCAGAAATCAGAAAAAAAAAAGAGCAGACAATCAGACAAAAAAACAAAAGAGAGAAGAACCAAGATTATAACCTTGGTTCTTCTCTTTTTTAACTTTTTTATTCTGTATACTGTCTTTTCTTGCTCATTCTTGAAAAAAGAAAAAAAATTAATTTATGTAACAGAGTGCAGATGTGCGTATGGCAGCTGTATGCAAATGACCGAGCTGTGTGCGAGGTGACGTCGCAGCTAGGAAGAAGGAAAAAGAATATAAAAATAAGATGTGTACAAACTGAGGATCACATTAGAAAGAGGACAGAGATAGACGTATTACACACATGGGCCGAGATTGACAGGTTTGAACAAGTACCTGGAAAATAAATGTCTGTTGTTTTAACGGAAAAAAGTGAATTGAGTTATTCCTTGCTTTAGTTTCCTTGCGACGGTGTCTACATGTTAACGCGTGTGTAACATTACATTTTAAGACCACCTTAAAAAATAAAATAAAAAAACAAATAAAAATACTAACTCCAAAACAAAATCCTTATTCTCACACAATTCTGATTATGTATTCTATTATCAGGGTAACTACAAATATATTTTTATCTCTTATGAATGTAGTACGCATTGGGGAGTACTAGAAGTTGAAATTGCTTTACTCCTAATTTGAACGAGATTTAAACTAAAAGGAAATCACAACGATTAGCAAAACTCTAACAAATTTCAATTCAGAACTTTAAATTTCAAGCATTTTAAAAATCCTTCACATGAAATTCAAATGCCGCTCTTTACAAACAGACTTTTCTTTCTCCAACTTTACAACGTGGCAAGGACGAGGAAAAGAAAAAAAAAGAAAAAAAAAAGAAAAAGAAAACAACATCCTGAGGATGGAGTTTGTCTCCGAAATATATTTATGTTATAAATTTTTAATGAGTGAAATATTTGTTTATTTTCCTAATATTACGTTGTTTTCAAGCGCACTTGATGTGTATTTTATTTTATGTTTCTATATGGAAATCACACACTTGACGATAAAATACTTTAAGCTTGATTTATATCATAGAAGTATTTTTTTATGAAAACCGTTTGGTAGAAAAATGGATGAAGGAGGAGGAACAAAAAAAAAAAAATAACCAAAAGAAAGGAATATTGCCGTTACAATTACCAATACTCATTTTCTTCATTTGAAATCAAAATGACAAATATCTTAGTTTTGAATTAAATATTTCAACCAGACATTAAGTGTTGGCTGAAGTAGATTGCATCGGTAGGAAGTCGAGGACTTGGATGACAAAACCATCAAGGACGAGTTGGTAGAGCTCTCAGGTGGTCAACCTTTGACAGTTTAAATGAGATTAGTTAACCAACTGCTGCAACCTTGCTCAAAACCAACATGCATCGGTTAGCCAGGGGAAAAGTAGGTGAATATGATTGCTACAACAGTTAACTAAAAAAAAAATAAATAAATAAATAAAAAAAAATGATACCTGAATTACTTAAAAAAATATATTTGCAAAAAGATTAACAACAGTGGCAGCAGTAACAAAAAAAAAAGCAGATATGCGAATTAGGAAGAGTGCACGAGAAGAAAAAAAAAGGAGAGAAAAATACACTCGGGAGAGAAACAAAGTTGGCGCCGAAGGAGACAGATATAAAAAAATGAAGATGAGAATGGGTCTGCTGTGCCCAGCATGTGGTCAGAAGAAAGAGAAACGCATGCCAGGCTAAAATGGACAGTTGCAGCGAGAGTAAAAAAACTTTTGTTAAAAAAGAAAGAAATGCTGACAAAAATTTTTATTTCTTTCTTTCCAGATTTATTTTTATGAATTACTAAAGTCAAGTTTAACGCCATGTAACATTACATGTGTAACCTTTGTAAGCATCAACGATCCCAACACTGTTTCTGCTCCATCTTCTCATTCTTATTTTGGCTATGTCATGATGGTGATCGCCACGAGTGCAAGCAGTGGTTTACAAGTATGAAAAAATAAAGTAAAACAATGGAAACCCAAACTTTGATACACGTTAGTACTTTAAGTGTGTGCATGATACCATCATGGACAAGGTAAGCCCTGCAAGCACCAACGTCTACATAAGAGTTAAGTTTCAGTGTATCAACTAAGATCCAATTGAGATAATCTGGCTGTTGAGGCCATCACTGTTGTTTAGTTGAACTCAGCTCATTTCAGATCTGCTCCAAGTTTTCAATTGTCTCAAAGTGAAATTTGTCTATAAACTAACTCTGACTCCTAAATTTCTTGACTCAAAATTAGAAACACTATTTCCAGTTTTTTTGTCTTAGTCACTGCCACACCTGATTAATAAAAACTGACTACTTGCACACTTTGTCAACCACTCCTAATTGACTATTCGGAAACTGACCACCAACTGTGAGGCGTCTTCCTGTCTTGAGGGTTCAAGTAGATCTTAGTACCCCCTCCCCATTCATTTTACTTTTTACTAATCTCAACTCTTATACTTTTGCATTGTTAATGTATCATTTCTTCCCAGTGTCAGAGAATCTTGACTTTGGGTTTAGAGCAGGCATAGTATCACAAATTTTTGCAAAATATAAATAAGGTTCATTGAAAGTTTGGGGGCGGGCAGGTCGCCCTATATCTGAACAAAATCCAATTTAATACCATGTTTTATGCATTTATATACAACATTTTATGGATTACTACTAGAAATAATTAGTTGAAAAGCGCCGTATTCATTGGTAAGTGTTCATAGCAATAAGAATCTGAAAAACTTTTTTTTTATTAAATGAAATCTTATACCATGACTCACTGAAAAAAAAAAAAAAAATTGATGTTGAACATATTTTTGAATTGCAGAATTTAAGCATCATGTTAGTTTCATCACTACCCTCTATTCTTCTGAGAATAAACATATATATAAAAAAACGGAATATTGATCATGAAACTCATTTTCAGTTGGGTAATGTCAGGTCACCTCGTTACTCCTGAGTGTTTCAAATGAAGAAAAAAAAAAAAAAAAAAAAAAAAAGAATGGGAGAGGTGAATGACTCTAGAATAACCAAACATAATAATGGGGTAAGGGAGAGAAAAAAAAATACCTTCATTTTATGGAAAACCATTATAAGCAGCAGAAGTCTTCACAGCATACCAGGGGTTTCTTAATAGGAGGGTTGGCAGCTCTGCAAGAGGAAAAAGAGAAAAAAAAAAAAAAAAATTTATATAAGAAAAGGTTTATATAAAACACCTCTATATCTACATGGGTAATAGAATACATTTTATATATATATATATATATATATTATATATATATATATATATATATATATATATATATATATATATATATATAGAGAGAGAGAGAGAGAGAGAGAGAGAGAGAGAGAACTTAGTGAGTTAGAAGAAGAGAGTAAATTCAATTCTATAAGAAGAGACTTATCGGGATAATATAAAGCTCAACAAATTTCATTGGAGCTTATATATATTATATAGGAAAACAATAAGAATGAAAAATGAAGTCACAAAAACTATATATTGGTGAATATAGAATGGTTCATTTATTTAATAATGATATACAAACATTTAGTTGGGGGATAGAGGGGACTCTTCATACCAAGGTATTTTGAAGCCTAATGCTTATTATTTCGTTCCTGATGAATCCCACACTAGACGTTGCATCCCTATTATGTTACCTAGTATCTTCTGTACTTTTCTGATGAGAAGCATTAGGCTTCGAAATACCTTGGCATAAAGAGTCCCCTCTATCCCCCGAATAAATGTTTATATACTCTTATTGAATAAATGAACCATTCTATATCCACCAATATATAATTTTTGTGACTTCATTTTCCATTCTTATTATTTTTTATATATTTCTGTAGAAATATATTTTCTTATAATATATACCAATCTTTATTTAAGAAGCTCAATGTAATTACAGAGCAATATAGAGAATAAATAAGTTTTTGTTTTATTTATTCTCTCTCTCTCTCATATATATATATATATATATATATATATATTTACGGATGATATTCATTGATATTTGAATCAATTAACTACAAATGTAAAATACAAGGCTACATATATACAGATAGAATTTATTGCTAAAAGTGATATATATATATATATATATATATATATCTAAAATTGGTTTATTAATTTGGGCTTTGATTTTGGCAAGAACAGCAAGACAAAATAATTGTAGAATGATACACACACAAAAAAGATTTAATAAAAACACAAAAACATTAAATATAATCATTGCAGATACATTTTGAGGTCATATGAAATGGCTACTAGAATAGATACTATGATTAATATTACATACTTCAATCTGATTGGCTCATAATGATTCGACTACGGAGTTGATAGATCCACTAGTATACACTTTAGTTAGTTGAAAATAGCAGGACATGGAAAACTACCAGGAGGTTGGCAGACGTTAACTCGATGATTCAGAGCTGAAAACTGCTTAAGCAGTGGGAATGTACTAAAAATGAATAAGACATCACATGACTCAAAGAGAGAGGGTGATAGGAAATTACAGCCCATTGGAAAGCGTTCAAAGGTGGAAATGACTTGGGTTGACAAGATATAATTAATTAAAGATTTCCATCTCCATCTCTCTGTCCCTCACCCCCTTTCCATTAACTTCGGTTACGATTATGGCAAAAGATAATTGTGGGATGCTATGATAGATCATTGAAAAATTAAATACAACCATTTGCAGATGCATTTTGGTGACATATAAAATGGCTACTAGGACATATATTAGGGTTAATACTAAGTACTTCAACCTAACTGAACCAAGAGAGTCCAATTAATAATATAATTATGATAAAGAAACATTATTTAAAATGATATAAGGATTCACACAGCTAATCCTGTTAAAGAATCAAACGGCTCAGAAGAACATGAATTTATTCAAACTAGGTCAATTATGTCTTAATTGACCTAGTTTGAATAATTATTAGGACATAAGTCAACTGACAAGGTAGCTACCAAATTTGGTCTATGGGCTCATCTGGATTTCGTCTAGTTTCCAAACAACCCAATCCACCTGTTCGTTTGTCCTCATTTACTTGCCTCTTCAAGGTGTCATTACATCCAATATCGGTGCCATGGATTCAACAACCCCACCCCCACCCCAAGATATAACTTGGACTCCCACTAAGAGAATAGTTCCTATTTATTTGACTCCCCATGAGGACAGAGTTAAACACAAGGTCGGTTTTTAATGTCGGGAAAATCCCACCCACCAAAAGAGGCACTTTGGATTGCAATAAAAATTGCCTCGGTCTAGAAGAATTTCTTTCGCCGACAGAGGACATAATAGACGAAGTGCACAGATTCTTTAAGTGTTCCTTCATTACTTTCCTCGATCTTGAAAGATTTCGCAGAATAATCATTCCTCAGGATTGTCTAAAAGAGAAGTGATCAGTTTCAAGAGTGATTTTGAATGCCCCCCCCCATCACAGCCAAGACCTTAGCCTGATAGATTTCTTTTTCTGAGGTCTCCCAGAGCTATACATCGAGACCCAAAACCACTATGAAATGGAAAGAAGTCACAGAAAGACGGTTCGAGCAATACCTCAGTTGGTTTATAAAGATGTCATGAACAAACTGAAACTAAGCCAATAAGATATTAGTTTAGTTATAAAGTGGCTAGCAAATACAAGGGTTGTTCCAAAAGTTAGACCTTTTAGTTTTTTTTTTTACTAAAAACTAAAATGTTGAGGAGCTCCCAAGACGTGAGACGTACTATTTAAACAAGTACCCTTTTGTACCCCAGAATTGTGAATTTCATACTCCTAAGAAACTTCCTCCTTCGGAGGAAGCCGGTTAAACCCTGAATAGGGTTGGTGCTGACTGCACATGCACACACAGTTCCATGGATTAAGCCAAAGGTTCTGTTCAAAATTCCATACAGATTCTCTGAGTTTGACAAGATATACGGCTTTAGAAGGTCAGAGGTTACATCAGATGAAACACTATGAGGATAACACCCAAAATTGGAATAGTAGTTCAAATAATCTTCATCTCAAAATTTAGAAACAGGGTCACAAAATGTTATTAATAGAAGAAGAAGAAGAAGAAGAAGAAATGAGAAAAATGCTCAATAATTACTCTTATAATGTAAGGGAGATAAGTCATATTTCAAGTTGCAAAGATTTATCTTCCTTACAGGATTTGATCCATTGTTGCCATCGTAACAATCTTCCTAACCGAAATATTTTTGCTTTAAAATAAACTGAAGCCAAAGATATGCTATTGTGGAAAAAAGAAAAAGAGAATGAATAAGCAGCATCAAATATTGTTATATCAGATGCAATGCTATTAGGTCTAAATTCTAAAGTTAAAATTAGAAAAAAAAAAAAAAAAAAATGGATGAAATGTATGTAATTTAAAAAGAAAAAATTGTAACGTGTTCACAAAATATTCACACTATGAATGACTCATTCGTTTTTTTTAATACTTTTGATAAAACAAGAATTTTTTTTTTTTTTACTAAAAGACAGAACTGAATAACATTTAAAGTGTTAATTTACTTTCAAATTTACTGGCATTCCAACATTCACTGCTGATTGCATGTGAAACCGAGATGTATTTCTTTTAATTTCTTCAACCCTTCCTGAATTTCATATTCCTGAGATTAAATTCCAGTTTAGGAATTTTGCACAAAAAAATAGTTTGCACAAAATGGGAGCTAACGAGAACACGACGTGTAATTGGATGTTATTTAGATGGTAATTATTCTTAACCATTTTAGAATTTCTTAGAATGTCTTTGATGACATTTCTGATTGATTTGCTTTCTTTCAAAAATACTTTTTTTTTTCTCTCTCTCTCTTTTCCTTATGTTACTGAGATTGGAACATGTCTGAACAAAGGTTTTTCGAAAATGTATTCAGACTCGTCAATATAGCAACCACTAATAAGTAAACAAACTCAATAAAGTAGCATTTCCTGTTTTTTAAATATATATATATATATATATATATATATATATATATAATCAATGAATGACAAAAGTCTATATTTCAAATTTCGTGATTCTGACCATCTTACAATTTATTCCTTTAATTCAGTTGACACTTACAATTCTTGACAGGTATAAGATATTTGCAGCTTTTCTTCCGATTTTCGGATTTTGTAATCATGCCCAAACGCATTTTCTTTTCTTTTAGTGGATTGATTGTTGCTATTTCTTCTGATGAGTAAAGGGCAAAATAGATTCATCGATTGATATAATAATTAAGTGATTGATTTTGTGCTACGAAACAGATACTGTCAAGAACTGTAAGTGTCAACTGAATTAAAGAAATAAATTGTAAGATGGTCAACACCATGAAATTTGGAATATAGACTTTTGTCATTCATTCATTATATTACTCTGTAATTATATTGAGCTTCTTAAATAAGGATAGGTATATATAGAAAGGAAATATAAGTGAATAAAGTATATTTCCACAGAAATTTATATATATATATATATATATATATATATATATATATATAACTACTTCATTTATTCACATAAATTTAATATACAAAAGTATAGATTTATGCGTAAACTTTAAGTATTTACTTCAACAGTGCTCAATACGTAGGTAGAGCTAGTTAGTAATTTATAAAATATATATGGCGATTAAGCTACACTGAATATTCTGCGTTTCATCCAGCTATAGGATTCGTCAGGCTTACGAATCCTATAGCTGGATGAAACGCAGAATATTCAGTGTAGCTTAATCGCCATATATATTTCATAAATTACTATATATATATATATATATATATATATATATATATATAGATAGATAGATAGAGAGAGAGAATGTCAGGCCTCTACGGACAAATTTATCTCCAGATGACCTTTGATAACTAAATATTTTTGTTTACTAGCCAAATAGAAAAGTTACTAGACAAATCCATATGATTTTTAGAATATGACATCTTCGTTCTGTGATGAGTATGTACATCATAAATATTTTTCTGCATTTTTTTTTTTAAATAAGTGAAATTCTTTTAACCCATACATTTTTACATCAACTTTTATACAAATATAACTTTTTGCATAAAATATAGTTTTCAATTTATGTGCGAACCAGAAAAATTTTATAGTCTGCCCATTAATATCATTTTTTTTTTTAACTAATTTTTTGGTCTTGGTTGATGGAGGAGAAATCCTTCATGACCGATACATTTTTTTTTTATTTTAGTTACTGACCAGAGTGCCCCTTTTTTAAGGAGCTGGCCTCCCTCTCCCATTAAAAACCGATCTTATGTCTAAGTCTGCCCTCGTGAGGAGGTAAGTAAACAAATATTTCTAGCCACCACTTTGAAAAAAATCACTCACAAATACGATTGTTGCACTCGCAACGCAACGTGAAGCCCTGAACATGTATAATAATTTAATAAAATGTGTTGCAAATTTTAGTCAGACTTTATTATCATAACAGTTATACAATTTTGAGTTTTTTTTATGTATAAAATAAAAAAATAAAAAAATACTATTTTATTTTTATTTTTGAAAGGTATTCACACTAAACAGGTTGAACTGACTCCTTCCGAAGGAGCAAGTGCCAAGGGAACATTAAATTCACAGTCGCCAGTAATTTTTGCTGCATTTTTTGTTAGGAAGCCAGTATCTTCAGACATCCTGATCTGGTCGCACCTGATATGCTACGCTTATAAAAAAAAATATATATTTTTGAAGTGCATATTCCTTTCAAAATATAATCTAATAAAAAATATATATTTTTAAGTGCATATTCTTTTCAAAATATAATCTAATAAAAATATATATTTTTGAAGTGCATATTCCTTTCAAAATATAATCTAATAAAAAATATATTTTTGAAGTGCATATTCTTTTCAAAATATAATCTAATAAAAATATATATTTTTGAAGTGCATATTCCTTTTAAAATATAATCTAATAAAAACTATATATTTTTGAAGCGCATATTCCTTTCAAAATATAATCTAATAAAAAATATATATTTTTGAAGTGCATATTCTTTTCAAAATATAATCTAATAAAAAAATATATATTTTTGAAGTGCATATTCCTTTCAAAATATAATCTAATAAAAAATATATATTTTTGAAGCGCATATTCCTTTCAAAATATAATCTAATAAAAAATATATATTTTTGAAGTGCATATTCCTTTCAAAATATAATCTAATAAAAAATATATATTTTTGAAGTGCATATTCCTTTCAAAATATAATCTAATAAAAAATATATATTTTTGAAGTGCATATTCTTTTCAAAATATAATCTAATAAAAAATATATTTTTGAAGTGCATATTCTTTTCAAAATATAATCTAATAAAAATATATATTTTTGAAGTGCATATTCCTTTTAAAATATAATCTAATAAAAACTATATATTTTTGAAGCGCATATTCCTTTCAAAATATAATCTAATAAAAAATATATATTTTTGAAGTGCATATTCCTTTCAAAATATAATCTAATAAAAAATATATATTTTTGAAGTGCATATTCTTTTCAAAATATAATCTAATAAAAAATATATATTTTTGAAGTGCATATTCCTTTCAAAATATAATCTAATAAAAAATATATATTTTTGAAGTGCATATTCCTTTCAAAATATAATCTAATAAAAAATATATATTTTTGAAGCGCATATTCCTTTCAAAATATAATCTAATGAAAAATATATATTTTTGAAGTGCATATTCCTTTCAAAATATAATCTAATAAAAAAAATATATATTTTTGAAGTGCATATTCCTTTCAAAATATAATCTAATAAAAAATATATATTTTTGAAGCGCATATTCCTTTCAAAATATAATCTAATAAAAAATATATATTTTTGAAGTGCATATTCTTTTCAAAATATAATCTAATAAAAAAAATATATATTTTTGAAGTGCATATTCCTTTCAAAATATAATCTAATAAAAAATATATATTTTTGAAGTGCATATTCTTTTCAAAATATAATCTAATAAAAAATATATTTTTGAAGTGCATATTCTTTTCAAAATATAATCTAATAAAAATATATATTTTTGAAGTGCATATTCCTTTTAAAATATAATCTAATAAAAACTATATATTTTTGAAGCGCATATTCCTTTCAAAATATAATCTAATAAAAAATATATATTTTTGAAGTGCATATTCCTTTCAAAATATAATCTAATAAAAAATATATATTTTTGAAGTGCATATTCTTTTCAAAATATAATCTAATAAAAAATATATATTTTTGAAGTGCATATTCCTTTCAAAATATAATCTAATAAAAAATATATATTTTTGAAGTGCATATTCCTTTCAAAATATAATCTAATAAAAAATATATATTTTTGAAGCGCATATTCCTTTCAAAATATAATCTAATGAAAAATATATATTTTTGAAGTGCATATTCCTTTCAAAATATAATCTAATAAAAAAAATATATATTTTTGAAGTGCATATTCCTTTCAAAATATAATCTAATAAAAAATATATATTTTTGAAGCGCATATTCCTTTCAAAATATAATCTAATAAAAAATATATATTTTTGAAGTGCATATTCTTTTCAAAATATAATCTAATAAAAAAAATATATATTTTTGAAGTGCATATTCCTTTCAAAATATAATCTAATAAAAAATATATATTTTTGAAGTGCATATTCTTTTCAAAATATAATCTAATAAAAAATATATTTTTGAAGTGCATATTCTTTTCAAAATATAATCTAATAAAAATATATATTTTTGAAGTGCATATTCCTTTTAAAATATAATCTAATAAAAACTATATATTTTTGAAGCGCATATTCCTTTCAAAATATAATCTAATAAAAAATATATATTTTTGAAGTGCATATTCCTTTCAAAATATAATCTAATAAAAAATATATATTTTTGAAGTGCATATTCTTTTCAAAATATAATCTAATAAAAAATATATATTTTTGAAGTGCATATTCCTTTCAAAATATAATCTAATAAAAAATATATATTTTTGAAGTGCATATTCCTTTCAAAATATAATCTAATAAAAAATATATATTTTTGAAGTGCATATTCCTTTCAAAATATAATCTAATAAAAAATATATATTTTTGAAGCGCATATTCCTTTCAAAATATAATCTAATGAAAAATATATTTTTGAAGCGCATATTCCTTTCAAAATATAATCTAATAAAAAAAATATATATTTTTGAAGCGCATATTCCTTTCAAAATATAATCTAATGAAAAATATATATTTTTGAAGCGCATATTCCTTTCAAAATATAATCTAATAAAAAAAATATATATTTTTGAAGCGCATATTTCTTTCAAAATATAATCTAATAAAAAATATATATTTTTGAAGCGCATATTCCTTTCAAAATATAATCTAATAAAAAAATATATTTTTGAAGCGCATATTCCTTTCAAAATATAATCTAATAAAAAATATATATTTTTGAAGCGCATATTCCTTTCAAAATATAATCTAATACAAAATATATATTTTTGAAGCGCATATTCCTTTCAAAATATAATCTAATAAAAAAAATATATATTTTTGAAGCGCATATTCCTTTCAAAATATAATCTAATAAAAAATATATATTTTTGAAGCGCATATTCCTTTCAAAATATAATCTAATGAAAAATATATATTTTTGAAGCGCATATTCCTTTCAAAATATAATCTAATAAAAAAAATATATATTTTTGAAGCGCATATTCCTTTCAAAATATAATCTAATGAAAAATATATATTTTTGAAGCGCATATTCCTTTCAAAATATAATCTAATAAAAAAAATATATATTTTTGAAGTGCATATTCCTTTCAAAATATAATCTAATAAAAAATATATATTTTTGAAGCGCATATTCCTTTCAAAATATAATCTAATAAAAAATATATATTTTTGAAGCGCATATTCCTTTCAAAATATAATCTAATAAAAAATATATATTTTTGAAGCGCATATTCCTTTCAAAATATAATCTAATAAAAAAAATATATATTTTTGAAGTGCATATTCCTTTCAAAATATAATCTAATAAAAAATATATATTTTTGAAGCGCATATTCCTTTCAAAATATAATCTAATAAAAAATATATATTTTTGAAGCGCATATTCCTTTCAAAATATAATCTAATGAAAAATATATATTTTTGAAGCGCATATTCCTTTCAAAATATAATCTAATAAAAAAAATATATATTTTTGAAGCGCATATTTCTTTCAAAATATAATCTAATAAAAAATATATATTTTTGAAGCGCATATTCCTTTCAAAATATAATCTAATAAAAAATATATATTTTTGAAGCGCATATTCCTTTCAAAATATAATCTAATAAAAAATATATATTTTTGAAGCGCATATTCCTTTTAAAATATAATCTAATAAAAAATATATATTTTTGAAGTGCATATTCCTTTCAAAATATAATCTAATAAAAAATATATATTTTTGAAGTGCATATTCCTTTTAAAATATAATCTAATAAAAACTATATATTTTTGAAGCGCATATTCCTTTCAAAATATAATCTAATAAAAATATATATTTTTGAAGTGCATATTCCTTTCAAAATATAATCTAATAAAAAATATATATTTTTGAAGCGCATATTCCTTTCAAAATATAATCTAATAAAAAATATATATTTTTGAAGTGCATATTCTTTTCAAAATATAATCTAATAAAAAATATATATTTTTGAAGCGCATATTCCTTTCAAAATATAATCTAATAAAAAATATATATTTTTGAAGTGCATATTCTTTTCAAAATATAATCTAATGAAAAATATATATTTTTGAAGCGCATATTCCTTTCAAAATATAATCTAATAAAAAATATATTTTTGAAGTGCATATTCTTTTCAAAATATAATCTAATAAAAAATATATATTTTTGAAGTGCATATTCTTTTCAAAATATAATCTAATAAAAAAATATATATTTTTGAAGCGCATATTCCTTTCAAAATATAATCTAATAAAAAATATATTTTTGAAGTGCATATTCTTTTCAAAATATAATCTAATAAAAAAAATACATATTTTTGAAGTGCATATTCCTTTCAAAATATAATCTAATAAAAAATATATATTTTTGAAGCGCATATTCCTTTCAAAATATAATCTAATAAAAAAAATATATTTTTGAAGCACATATTCCTTTCAAAATATAATCTAATAAAAAAATATATTTTTGAAGCGCATATTCCTTTCAAAATATAATCTAATAAAAAATATATATTTTTGAAGCGCATATTCCTTTCAAAATATAATCTAATGAAAAATATATATTTTTGAAGCGCATATTCCTTTCAAAATATAATCTAATAAAAAAAATACATATTTTTGAAGCACATATTCCTTTCAAAATATAATCTAATAAAAAAAATATATATCCCATAACATCATTCAATACACTGCTGATCAAAAATTTAAGACCACTTAAAAATCTTTAAAAAGAAACCCTTTTTTAAGGATAGATTTTAAACTCTTCCGACCAATACTACCAATGCTACAATCTAAAAGGTTATGGAAACAAAAAGCTACATTCCAAAGATTTATTTTTAAAATTTACATTTTTATTAAATTAAGCTTTTTATACATGATCCAAATTAAAAGACCAGGGACAAATTTTATTAAATTGTACGAAAAGTGTATGAAAACATTCAAACTTAATAATGAGTTCTATCTCCACTGCTTTTGATGACTTCAAAAATTCTTTGGGGCATGCTAGAAATAAGGGGTTCCATTAAGGTGCGGGGGATCCTGCTCAAGTTTCTGAAGATGGCTTCACGAAGTTCATTTTTTGTTGAATATTGTTTGCCATTTCGATAAACCTCTCTTGTCATCCATCCCCAAACATTTTCAATTGGGTTAAAGTCCGGTGAACATGCAGGATTTCCTAAGAGATAGACTCCATTTTCTTGTAGAAAGCTCAAGGTCCGTCTTGCAGTGTGGATTGCAGCATTATCCTGTTGGAATAACTATCCATCCCACACAAACGATGGCTCTTCATCATCAAAGATGCTTTTTGTAGCATGCTAACATAACCAGCTGCTGTCTGACGACCCTGCACCACCTGGAGCTCCATTGTTCCTCTGTAAGAAAAGGCACCCCATACCATTACGGACCCTCCACCACTATGACTTGCGGAAAAAATTTCAAGGACATGTGTTTGTTATGCCAATATCGCTGGAAGCCATCAGGACCATCTAAATTGAATTTTTTCTCATCAGAAAACAGGACTTTCTTCCACTTCTCAACATCCCAGGTTTGGTATTCACAACCAAATCTTAAGCGATCCACTTTGTGACGTGGAAGCAATCAAAGAATTTGTTTACGCTTTTTATTTACCATGCCTTTTTGTTGTAAGTGTCGTCTGATGGTTATTGGACTGCAATCAGCATTTGTAACCGCGTTAATTTGACTACAAGAAAGTCCTCTGTCATGCATAACAACTCGTCTGATTATCCTACTCAACGCAGGATAAATTTTGGGGGCCTACCAAAGGATTTTGCTTTTCCATAATTTTCAGTGTTCTTTAGAAAGTTGCAAATAACAGTTTTACTGCGATTTACCTTAGCTGCTATCGCTCGCTGTGACAAACCTTGCTTATGGAATTCTAGAATTCGAGAGCGCTCAACTTTGGTTAGTTTTCTTGCTTTAGGCAAGTGATTACACAGTGATTGCTAATCTCTAACTGAACTAAAAACATTAGAATTACCATAAGTCTAACAATTTATACCCTTGGTCTTATAATTTTGATCATGTGCAAAAAGCCTGATTTAATAAAAATGCAAATTTTTAAATAAAATTTTTGGAATGTAGCTTTTTGTTTCCATAACCTTTTAGATTTTAGTATTAGCAACCTTAAGTCGGAAGAGTTCAAAATGTATACTTAAAAAAAAGGTTTCTTTTTAAAGATCTTTAAGTGGTCTTAAATTTTTGATCAGCAGTGTACAAAATAATTAGTATATTTCACATTTAATAAAAATCTATATAACATTATTCAGCCAACACCACTGGACCGATCATGACCAAAATTGACATGATAATGGTCCCCCACAAAGGGATGGTGCACACCATTTTTCAAAGTCAAAGGTTAAGGTCGGTACATAGCTGTATGCTCGGATACCCGTTTTGCGAGTTAAATATTTAGATATTTATAAAGAAGCAGAATAGGTAATTGTATCGGAATTGGGAAAAATATAGGAATCGTCCCATCATTAATATATATATATATATTATATATATATATATACATACACACACTCACATATTTTGAGGGAATTAGACCTTGAGTCTAAACAGAAGAGTTTATTTTAATATACTAATAAATGTATTAATACTATTAAAAGAAAACAGTGCTCATTGTATTGTAGATATATAATAAGCTCGAGATATATATATATATATATATATATATATATATATATGCCTATTAGATAGAGAAATAAAAAGGAACAAACAAGGTTATGTTTTCATCAACGTTTTGTCTTTATTTTGAGACTTCCTCTGGATGAATGAAATTTTTGTTTTGTTTTCTTAATTTCATTCATTTCTCTATTTCGTCAGAATACTATTTCCCTTTATATATATATATTCCTCTCAAACCTCTGGCCTTGATAGAGGGGAGACTAAAACTTGCTATGGTTTCAAATGATCTGAAATAACAGCAAGGGGAGATTTGATTCCAAATATTTCTATGTTATATCTCCCTTCTTTTGGAAATCGGGTCTGATTATGAATATCCTTATAGACTGTGAAATTTATTTTATGTATGAAAACCAAAGAGGGGAGATATAACATGAGAAATATTTGGAATCAAGTTTCCCTTGTCATTTTAAATCATTTGAAACCATAGCAGCAAGTTTTAGTCTCCCTTGCATCAAGGCCAGAGGTTTTGGGGAAATATCAGATATTTTGTAATTCATATGCAAAACTAGAAAAACAAATGACTGTGATTGAAGCATTTTATGGTTGTAAAAAAGTGCCAAAAATAGTCTCTGGATGATCGATGATCCTCTTATTGTGCGACTTTAAGGGCAAATCTCACACAGACTACTACAAAATTCAGATCATTACTTTTCCAACGAGCCTTCATTTATTAAATTATGATCAATAGTTGCTGAGATTTGGAACTCATAAAATTGTCAAAAAGGTGGTGTGTGTGTGTATATATATATATATATATATATATACAGGGTGATCCCCCCAAAAAAAACAAAAGCTAAATGGAGGCCATCTACAACATATGCTGTAGAACGGAGAAAAAAAGGCCAAAGACCCTTGTGTTTTGATGTGATGTTTTGAATATAATAAACTAGTTATGATCAAAGTTTCATTTCATTCGGACAAAACACTAAGAAACGGGGCCTAATTAGAGTTGGGGCCCGTTTTTTTTTGTCACCCTGTGTGTGTGTGTGTGTGTATATATATATATATATATATATATATATATATATATATATATATATATATATATATATACACACACACCAGCGAGTTGCAGCTGGTGAACAGTCGACAAATGTCCTTTGGATATGCTTGAACGAGCTTCCATCCCAACTGATTACCTAAGGTTGTGTGGACAAAACTGGAGTTTCGAAGTGTTGAAATTAAAGTTTTCCTTTAAACTGCCGAATACTGTTAAATGTTCATGCAAAAAAAAAAAAAAGTTTTTTGCAACGTTCTTGCCCCCCCCCCACACCACCACCACACAAAACGACAATCCTTTTTCTCTTCCCGTTTCAATGAAAATCTGTCTTTCTTTCTTCATACAGACACGCGAATTAACCGTACGTTCAACAGACTCAGAGTCAACAATCTCCTCACCCAAGAAAGAAATACTGGCTTTTTATATGCTCAAATTCGACCGCGTCTTAATTTGCATATGTCACCGTTTCAATTCCTATCGGTCAGGTTTCGAGTTTGAGTGTCGGTGACTTGTCACAATAGGACACGCCATCCTTGGACACTTGTTTCCCTGCCTGTTGTCACAAGTTTCCAACAAGATAATGCAACAACGCATAGCTTGAACAAGTTCTTGATGAACTGCCGCTTTAAGTAATCCAATTTACCAAATTTTCACTACTAACGATTACTATGATAGTTTCCCACTGATACACTCATTAACCCTTATCCTCAAGTGGCCTCCGTGCCTTGATAAGTGGTGTGTCTCCTTTGTAAAAAGAAAAAAAAAATTCAAGGTTCTTTTAAGCCAATAATATTTAACTCTTGACTCATCTTCCTTGTTCTTCAAATCCTAATCCTATACAAAATCTTTGTGGATGGACGGCTAAAGAAGTGTATAAAGATGGAATCTAATTTAAGACCAAAGAAGATCCTTGTAAGGCTGTGTTTAATACTTGACACATTCTAGCAGAACTCTTACCAAAGTTCGTAAAAAGCATGCCCAATCGAAGTTTTCGAGTAATTAATAAAAATGGCGGATATACAACCTATTAAATTATTTTCACCCTATTATTTATAAAGTTATTCATAAATTTGTGTTATGATCTTATAATTTTGATCAGCAGTATTAATCTTAAATTCAAATTTCTGTTCTCCTATCTTTAATAGTTTTGGTAATCTTCCTGTTCCTATTTACAATGCCTCCCCACGGGACAGAGTTAGACACCAGGGTTGTTTTTTTAATGTGGAGAAAAGGAACAAAAATAAAAATTGTCTCAGTCGTGAAGGATTTCTCCTCCACTGACAGAACAAGAAATTGAAGTGCAGCATCTAAAGAACCCGAAGGCCAAGAATTTCCCTGTTTGTTTATTTGATATTTATCTAATCTATTTCATGAATTAGACAAAATAATTTCAATTCATATTCTTCAAAACATCACCGAAATTTGCAAGCTTTACAGCTAGTCGTACCATTTTGACCAGCACCGTATATCTGGAACATTTTTATTCTTGTTTATAGCTTTAGAATTCTTTTCTTTTTTTTACCCTTTAAAACTAAAAAAAAAATATTTTTCCTTCATTGGAAAATGATTTTGCCAATAAGCCAATTAATTTCCTGCCATCACTGAATCAATTTGATTTCATGAATTCACTATAGTCCTAACGTCATTTCAGGGATCATCAGTTGTTTACCATAAAAACACTGTTTCAGGAATTTAAAAACAAAACAATATATTAAATCATGGCTCCTCAGCAGTGTAGATTAAAAATCACCTTCTTTAAACACGAGAACAAAAAGTTCCGAATATTGGATCTATTTTTTTTTTTCTAACTTATTCATGTTATCTGTGGTATCCGTACTGTTGTTAAGGGAGACTGACAAACCCACTTAGCAACAAAATCTCACACCTTCACTATTGAAGTCCTTAAATTGCCAGAAAGCTTTCTACTCTAACAGTTTCTTCCCTTGAACAGCAAGATTTTGGAATTGCCTTCCTGCTACCTGCTTCCCTGAATGTACTGATATGCAGAAGTTTAAATGTAATGTAAACCAACATCTTGTTAATCTTTCCTAGGCATGGTCCCAAATAGTAGCCCCTTATGTCCAAGTGACAATATGCCTTGTTAGGGGGTGAAAATGATTTAAAAAAAAAATAAAAAAATAAAAAAAAATGTCAAAATTTCGTCCTAACAAAACACTTAATCATCTATATATATAAAAGCGAAAATGTGTGTATGTATGTTCGCTTTTTGTGTATGTCCAAAAAAGGCATTTTTCAGAGAAGCGGTCGGTCGGCTCGCAACTTCTTAAAACTTTTTATATCACATAGAAATCATAATATCTCCGAGTTAACAATGGAGCTCACCTGTCTATTTAATTTGCTCGACTTCAGGAAGATAAATATTCAACATTTGTCACTCGCCGCATGTGGATTTGGCTTTTTCCTATAATAAAAGCGACATTAATTCTGGCGGTATTTTCCGTCTTTCGGCGGAAATGTCCGAAAGCAATCAGATTTGATCAATGTGGAAATATTTTCCTTATATCAAACAATTGCTATTCAAATTGGACAAGGGGAGCTGGTCCCCCCCCCCACCAAAATCTTGGGGAAACAAAAATAAAAAAGCATTCTCACAGTAAATGAAATACTATCCCGCAGTCAAAGTTGACCTCATTAAGTCATTAAAACGTGCACCTGCCAAATCTAAGTAATTAAATAAATTCAAACGTGTGTTTCCGTTAGTATCTCGCAGTGGGTCAATGATTAACGTTGCACACTTTGTTTTTTTTCACACTTTAATTTCCAACTTCGCCTCAAGGGTTCGGGTTCGATCCTCATACTCACCTACCAAAACTTTTTATTTTATTTTACCCCCCCCTTCCTCTCTCGGAGTTTTGATTAACCCAAAACCATACACACCTCCAAACACCCGGGCAACGCCGGGTACCCCCCCCGCTAGTCTATATATATAAAAGCGAAAATGTGTGTTTGTATGTATCAGGACAGAATGCCGGCAATGAACGTCGAAACACAAAGGTGTTTTCTTTTTAAAAAAAACTTTTGTTTAAAAAAAATATGAAAAACACACAAAAAATTGGTTTTCGTATTAATTTTATTCAAATTCATTTGACAAAAAAAAAAAAAAAAAAAAAAAACGGCTAGGGAAAAAATACAGCTTATTGGTTTCTTTTCGTCATTTAAAAAATTTGTTACAAGGATAAAACAGAAATTGTTATGGTAGGTTGTTTTTTTTTTCGTATTATATATATTACAATAGAAAATGCGAGCATGAAAAGTAATATGGTTAAGCTTAAACATGGAAAGTAAAGGACTAGTTGTTAAAACTGGAAAAGAAAAGGACAAGATATTCTAGTAAAAAATATAATAAATTTATAACTTAAAATATTGCAGCATTAAGAATTGATTATATAATGTTATAAATTGAATCAAAAAAAAATCTTATGCTGTAATATTTTAAGTTATAAATTTATTGCATTTTTTATTAGAATATCTTGTCCTTTTCTTTTCCAGTTTTAACAACTAGTCCTTTACTTTTCCATGTTTAACCATAACCGTATTACTTTTCATGCTCACATTTTTCTATTGTAATCCATGATTTTTCCAGGCTTCCAGTAAATTCACTTGTTCTTTGTTTAATTTCAGTCTTATTCTTTTGCTCCCATAAACACACATGTAATAACAACGTACGGCACTCGTCTGCTTTCAATAAAATCCCCCCCAATTATCTTCCTTTCATGCTTTCATTCTCACTTGTTAGTCCTCTTTTCAAATTAGTAGCAACAGTAGTAACCGAAGCGACGTGGTTGCTATGGAAACCAGTCCTAAAAAGCGTTGCTCACCTCCTTATTTTTACGATTTTGAACACCAGAAAATTCATCATAACTGTTGTTTTACTGAGCGAAAATTGATTTTTTTTTTTTTCACAATATAGCTGAGAAAGTGATCTATAAACTGTAATAATTGTTATAAAATTTGGTCGAAAAATGAGTGAGCGAAGCTTTAAAGCAGTTCTAAACGACTAAAACTGCCACTTAACCATATATTCAAACACTACCATGTTTGAATGATTTGTTGGGCGTTTTTTTTTTTGTGATATTAACAACTTTGAAACGCTGTTATTTTTTATTTTTTTCCACTACCTTAGCGTTTTTCTAAAGAACTATAAGCTCTTCTTGTTATTAATATATATATATATATATATATATATATATATATATATATATATATATATGAAGGAGCTGCCCTTGTTTTTTATGTGACATATTTATTTATTTATTTTTATCATTAAATATTATTACATGCATAGATGGTATACTTATGGACATGCATGTTTAACCATCACCAGCATAGGTTAGGATTGAACTCATGACACCAGCGTATATATATGTATATAATTTTCTGGTGATTTTATTATATTTAAATGTTTTTTTTTCAGTATCTTTCTGAAGTAGCGTTGTTATGCATTGATAATTTGTGGCGCATGGCAAAAGCCGGCGGTTGTTAGTTACGTCTGGTTCAAATTCTGCTCAAGTACCCAAGAAAGTGTTACTCTTTGAAACTATCACTCCTTAACATTGTTAATCTTCTTTGCTCTGAACATGACTCTCAGCCACAGACGTCTAGTATTTATTTGAGAAGAAAAAGCAAAAGGAGAAATAAGGTTTGCATTATTTCGAGAATCAGATTGGATAATACGGTTGGGAATAAACTTGTAGATACTAGGGCTCGAGATAACCAGCCAACTGATCAGATCGGGTCTCTATGATGTTCCGTTCGGCCAAAGTAGAATAGCTCAACCATCAGGATCCCATCCTTGGGGATCAAGGATCACAGCCTACAGGTGACCCGTTTTTAATGTTTTTTACCCCCTCTACATGGACCGGGGGGGGGTGCGGCCTCACTTGTATATTTCAGAAAATGACTAGGATACTCACCATACTGATTGTTCAGATTGTTCAAGATGAATTTGAGAAAAAGTGGAAGGAACAGAAACAGACTATGAGAAATACAATATAGATTATCAGAAACTATTGGTCCGATCTGGCTGAAATTTTGTATAGACTTTGGCTATGATAAGGTGTAGCAAATTTAGTATTATAGTATCTATTCAATACAAAGTTAAAGATTAATAGAGATTAGTATTTCAGTTCCACTTTTTCTCAAAAACTACTGGGACAATTTGACTATTAATTCATGCAAAAAGAACATAAATTTAACCATAATTAACCATCAATTTGGCAGAAAGCACTTATTCTAAGTCAACGGGTTTTGCATCGGACGAACAACAAGGTTCTTCCGGCACAGAAAGAAGACCTCCTTGCAGACTTTGACCCTGTGGGTAACACTCAACAGGGCCTGAACGAAGCTTGCCATGTGACAACCTGAACTAGTAGGGCTATGTACAAGATGTTCAGTGTCCCTGCAGCACTGACATGCAGACTATTGCACACATCCTAATCAAGGTATGCTCCAATGTGGACTTGAGGGATGCCTCAGACACTGCCTGACAATGGACCTTGAGATGGTGAGATTCTATTATGACGAGAACAGGTTATGACTTTTTGCCCATTTTTAACAGGCTAAAAGAGTCTATTTTTTTTAATATGTATATTTTCATTTCATAACCATTTAAAGTATTTAATAATGGTAAAGTGCAACGAAATTTGATTCTCACAGAGTGTCCTTATCTTCAGGTGTAATAGAACAAGATTAACAAAGCATTTCAGATTGTGCGTTTGACCATCGCTAGGTGACTCATCTGAAGCTTGTTTAAAAATGATGGCATCGTGATTAATGGTTATCACACTGAGCGAGCAGTCTTTCGTTCTTCTAATCTATGAGAAAACCTCAAACAATAGACATTTGTTTTAAGTAAAATATCTTCAAAATTGACGAAAATTACTACACCTACTATCCATTTAAAATGATTTATCTTTATCGTTTAGAGAGAGAGAGAGAATGCACCAAAAAGAGAAAAAAAATGAAACGAAAAGAGAGAGAAAGAATGAATCGAAAAGAGAGAGAAAGAATGAACCGAAAAGAAAGAGAGACAAGAACAGAGAGAGAGAGAGAGCAAGAAGGAAACGAAAAGAGAATGAACCAAAGAGAGAGAGAGAGAGAGAGAGAGAGAGAGAGAGAGAGAGAGAGAGAGAGCAAGAATGAACCGAAAAAAAAAAAAAAAAAAAAAAAAAAAAAGGCAAGAATGAACCGGAAAAAAAAAAGAGCAAGAATGAACCGGAAAAAAAAAAAGAAAAAAAAGAGAGCAAGAATGAACCGAAAAAAAAAAGAGCGAGAATGAAACGAAAAGAGAGTGAGAGAGCGAGAGAAAGAAGGAAGTGAAAAGAGAGGGAGAGAAAAAAAAGTAGCGTAAAAGGAACGAGAGAGAGGCTGGGTGGGAAAAGGGGAAAAGAAACGGAAAGATAGAGAGAGAGGAAAAGAGGGGGTTAGGCAGAAAAAGGATGGTGTTCATTTATTGTTCATCATGTTCGGCTGGGTGTGGCAAGCTCCCTACTCACTCATGATGGGCAATGTTGAAGATCACTTGGACGCCAGTTCAATCCTGCTGTCTTTTATTTTGCTCAAACATCTATACAATTTCAAAATCTCTGCATGTTGTCAGGTGACTAACTCGAAATCAAGTCTATTTCCTAGTTCATCCGTCATCTGATATGATGCTCAAGTCTACAACATAAAACTAACAGAATGCAAAGCTAACGGTCTATTAAAAGTGGGTTTGATCTTCAGTGTTACTCATAGCTTTGGCACATTGCCAATTCTGAGATAAGGCTTAGAATATGACTGCGGCGTCTTGTACAGGGCAATGGTTACCAAACTGGGCGAACAGTCCGTGTCGAGTTAATTTGGTTCTTAACGAGTGACCCAACACTTTTAATCTATAGTAAAATACATATTTTGTCTCGGTCCAACATAAGAGAAAATTTGTAGGCCATCTCATGAAGAGTACCGTTTAAGGGTTCCGATTCGTGCCATTTAGTTGGCCACTCACTCCGATATATGCCAGTTAAGATTCCTATCTCAGCAATCAGTCCGACAGAAACTGAATCATTTTTGTAGCCTTTCATCTGGCAGGCTGAGGCATTCATTCTGGGTAGTCCTAGGAGGTCCACCCTCCCATGTCTTGCCTCTCGCCTTTCAAGTGGAGTAAGTTTATTGCTTACTGCTGAGGCGCTCTGATTCGGGAATGCTAATGGGATTGCCCAGGCAATTTTCAATAGGCTAGAGTGCTCCTTCTTTAGGGGTGCTGGCTTGATTCTCTACACCTTTTGACCTTGCATCACATCTTGCTGTGGTTGGAAGGAAGTAAATACTAACAGTTAATCATCCAAACTCATGTTCACTTTTCAATTCTCTACGTGCAACTTATAGCTTCACTTTCTTTTAGTTCCAACTAGCATGGTTATCCAGCATTACCCAACAACAAAAATAGAGGAGTTAAAAATGTGTGTTTAGTAACATCTTTCTTTTAAAACTTCTATCTATTTCCTCCCTCACTCCCCTCCTTCTATCACTCTCTCTCAACTTATTATATATAGTAGTGATTTCAAAAGTTAAAAAAAAAAAAAAAGATGACTTTGGTGCCATCAGCTAGAATCGAAACCTAAACATTTAGCTCTCCAGCCTTAGTCACTACCATTTGAGCTATTGTCAAATGGATACGAAATAGCTAAAAAAAACCCCAAAAAAAACCCTAAAAACAAAACAAAAAAAAACTTTAACATACAAATGCATATATATTCGCGCGTGTGTACAAGAACACTTTAAGTCGACTTACACCTGCAGAGTTTCAATTGTTTTCAATTTTGATCCCTTAGCAGCTATTTTTACCAGCTAAAGACCCATAAAAATCGGCCCATAGAAAATGCAATCATTTGACGCTACTCTGTAACCTTGCGTCTTGGAGGAGATACAGTTTGAAAAAAACATGGAGAAACACACACACACACACAGCGAGTTTTATAAATTAGATTATATAAACATCAAAAAATCCCTATATGGATTAATCTAAGTTTTGACTAATCATCTCATCAGGGACTCAACTATGCTAAGATTATTGAACCCTGATAAGCAGATTAACATCGCTGAAATGTAGATTAATCCATGTAGGGATTCTTTTTGATGTTTATATAATTTTACTTATATCTTCCTCACCCAAACTTTCTTCTTCCTATCTATCACCTTACTCTCTCCCTCTATCACCCCTCTTTTGCTTTTTTTTTTTTTTTTTTTGCAACCTGGAAAATATCCTTGAAGAATTACCCCCACCGATGAATTTTCTTCCTCTAAAATAACAAATATTAAAAAGAAAATTTGTCTATATTATTCCCGAAGCGATGCTGAAAAAGAATATACTAGTTTTCCGAGTTTGTCTTATGCAGTTTTGACTTTTAGCCACACACAGGCAAACATTTCTTTATATAATTGTCTGTCTAGGATTACAAAGTTTAAAATCAGACATTCTTTTTTCTCTTGCTCATTCATAAATCCCAATCTCCTAATTTATTTGGTGCACAAGATATTCTGGTCTATAATTGCTGTGTGGGTCCATGTGCACAGATAACCTTTTCAACTCCATCATGTCGGTTCTTGTATTTCTCTAAGATAAGTCTCGGCAAGAATATCTCTTTCGGTAAGGAAACAAAACAATGGCAATTCATGTTTTATGGAACTGAATTTTCTTTTATTTTCCCAAGTCTGGAACTGAGATATGAAATTTTTTGTGATGGATGTGATGAGCCGGAACCTGGATTGAGCAATGTAGGTGGTCCAGACTTGCCTTATTCCTGCCATTGTAAAACCACGTGGTCTCCCACTCAACAGCAAATGCTGACCCCAATGATATTTCCATAATCTTCTCTCTTCTCTTCTGACCATGTCGTTGTCTCTCACAATGGCAGCTGCTGCTGAGGGTGTCGTGCAAGGATTCACAAGTATAAAACATTAAAACAAAACACAAAAAACAAACTGACACATTCTGCAAATATCAGTTACACTCTCCCCTTCTCTCTCTCTGTCTTTGTGTGTAACACTATCAACGCTCTACACACTATGGTCCACATCTACATCTTCTGTCAAGGCCGGCCGTTATTTGATGTCAGTTCATCTTGATATCACTTAATGCTCTCTCAATATGGTCCAACTCACAATCGCCTTCAACTGCATCAAATTCACAAGTATCCTCAACTGTAATTGTCGTCAACGGTTGCAAACACGAAACTCATTGTCACTCCTAAAACTCTAAACGAACTCAAAACACACTAACCTCTATTGTTCAGTCCTTTATATCAAATCACTGCCACACCTTGATTAACAATCTTATTCCGTTTTCTTTTATGTACCTTGGTGAACAACTTCCTGTTCATTGTTCTGCTGATAAACCTATTTCCTCTTTTTCTTTGTCATATTTCTTTTTCTCCCTAACTTTTTAACACTTATAGTATCCCACCATAAAAGGAGTTCATATTTGCCTGGCATGTAGTTTGCAAACTAAAATTTTGAAACCATACGTTACTGATGAGGATCGAACTCGCAACCTATGAGAAACAAAACAACCTATTATTGCATTGTAATAAGCCAAATATACCTTAATAAAAAAACAAACACAAAAAAATGTGAATACACGAGTTATCTGTATTTTCATCGGTTAAAAAGAATTAATCCTAGATTATTTAATGTCTGAAATCTGCTGACCTGGTACTGGGAGCTAAGAAGAAATTCTCTTTGGTATTTCATATCAATCGAGGATACGTCCTCGACAATCTGTCAGACATTAGTTGGCTCTGCACTGTAGGGCTAAAGTATTAATTCTGAGTAGTCCTAGGTGATCAAACTTCCCAGGCTTCAACTTCTTTCTTTAAAAAATGGTGAGTTTATAGTTTATGCAAAGTTTATGAAGCAGTGGTATTACCTGCTCTACTATATATTCAGCAGAAACCTACACACTATACAGGGACTACATAAAGAAATAGGAAGCAATACAACAGCGCTACCTAAGAAAAATTATGAAAATTAAATGGAATGACTTTGTACCAAATGTTGAAGCACTCATGGACAGCATAGAAGCCGTACTCGCCACCACTCAACTGTGATGGACGGAACATGTGAACCAGAATGAAATAACAATCGCATCCCAAAAATCCTATTGTATGGAGAATTGGAAAATGGGTACAGAATGATTGGTGGGCAGAAACTCTGCTACAAGGATGTGATAAAGCGCCAGTTAAATATGAACACCAAAAATTGGGAACAGCTAGCAGTAAACCGAAGTTGCTGGTGCAGTAGCTTTCACAGAGGAAATGCAAAAATAAAGGCCAGGTCTGAACAAAAGCATTATCAAAGACACAACCATGCATTACTTGTGGAGAAACTTCCCACACTGAGCATGGAATACTACAACACTATAGGAAAAAGCATCAAGACCCTAACTAATCATCTTCAGCTATGAAGGACTTTTTTTTTTTTACACGGTGGTCACCACTTATCAAAGCCTGGAAGCCACTCAGGGATAAGGGTTATTGCAAGTACAGTATGTTAGTGTGGAGATTTGATGAAGTGTTTACTTAAGGCGGCGGTTCATTAGGAATTTGTTAACGTTGGACTTGAAGACATCCAAGTTGTAGTCAGGTGGGAAGCAGGCAGACAGAACAGAGTTCCACAGGTGTGCAGTTCTAAGAAAGAAGCTTTGTTCATGGAATCCATGTTTTGATTTAGGCAGAGATAAAGAGTGGGGGAAATTTTTTACAGTGGATTCAGCTAGACGGGTGTTTTTCGTGAAAGATTGGCGAGGGGGGGGGACCAGAGATTGGAGTTCAGACGAGCACCTGCCATGAAGGACTGAGTGATGAATATGATGATGAGTTTATAGCTTACCGCCTGAGATACCCCTACCAGAGAATACCAACGAAGTTACTCAGGTATTCTTTCCTGAGACCAGTGTCTCACCTATTGTGTGTTGGCTTATTCTCGTCACCTTTGACCTTGTGTCATACATTTCCACAGTTGGAGAGAGACAAACAAAAAAGCAAAATGTCTGAAGCAAAAGAAAATGTCCAGCGATTGTGATCCACATTATTTTATTGACTCCATTTTTATTCAGGAAGAAACTGTAGTATCTGTTCTAATGAGTCACTTAATCTAATCTGTCCAGGAGGTGATAGAAGTTCGTCTGAACCGAGGCAATTTTTTTCCCCCCACTCCAGAGTACCCCTTTTTAAGGAAACTGAATCTCCCCCAGGTTAAACAACAACCTTGCGTCGTTTACTCGCCTCGAGGGGAGGCAAGTAAAACAGAACGATTCCATTATTTATTTTCAAATTTATGTCGTGAAATTGAGCTTTTACGGTCCCGGTGAAGTTAGACTGCAAGCGGTGACAAGTTAGAGTTTCAAACGTTTTTCTTCTAAAAATACTCAACTTTTAATACTTTTGTGTTATCTCTGTATGTAAAAAACACCCCTCTCCTTCCCTGCTAATCACAGCACTTTCTTGTCAGATGCCTTTGTCCTGAATTTTTCCTGCTAACACCTGGGAGTTATTTTTATATCAAAATCTTGTCTGCTGTCCTGATTAATGTTATTGCTTTAAACGCCCCCTCACTCTCTTTTTGATCTGACGAGACTTGAATGATCAAATTTTACTGTTATTATTCAACAAAGTAAGCTCATCTACTTGCATAGATTTGTTCCATCATATACTTTTCTGATATATGTGTTTGCAATTGCAAACATTCCCACGGATGAATTTAGGCTCAGAAAATGCCAGGTGAAATCAAAATTAAAGGTAAAAATAAATTTCGGTGCACCTGCAACCTCTTTCCCACAGAAGAGACATTGCGAGCCTGTCTCTACTTTATCATTATTTTCATGGCAAGTGCTCGTCTGAGCTTCAATCTATGGTCCCTCCTCGCCAAACTTTCACGAAAAACACTCGCCTAGCCAAAACCAGTTTCCTACACTCTTTGTCTGCGCCTAAACCTAAATGTAAATGTCTCATCGCCGCAATGTTGCATCACTGTGCTTGTTTTACAAATATTTTAATGGAATGTGTTCTGATGAACTTGCTGCACTTGTGCCCCCTCGACGTACATATCCTCGACAAACCCACTAAGCAACAAAATCTCGCCCCTTCACTGTTGAGGTTCCTAAATGCCAGAAAGCTTTCTATTCTAATAGCTTCTTCCCTCAAACAGTTAGACTTTGGAATTCCCCCCCCCTGTTGCCTGCTTCCCTGGTTGTACTGATATGCAGAAGTTTTGATGCTTTTCGAACTGTACTGACATGCAGAAGTTAAAGTGCAATGTGAACAGAGATCTTGCTGCTCATCCCCCTACATAGTATCCCTGCAATCAAAATGGCACTGTGCCTTCCATGAAGTGAAAATGGAATTTAAAAAAAAAACTATTAATTCATGCCAAGTGTTTGCAAATGCGTAGGAATAATTAAAACAAATCTGCTTTTCATATTTTTCAAGATGTGATTTTCTATGTAAAATAGAACTTATTGTCTAAAGAAATGGTTCATAATGAGTCGACTGAAAGTAAGAATAAACGGGACAATCCCTTTTTTGAGATGTTTATTCTGTACGTTTTCAGGTGGTAGTTCCTACCTTTCTTCGTTGTATCATCAGATTAGAATTTGTGTCAATAATGTATGTGTATGCATGTGTGTGTATGCCCTCCGATTTGGCATTTATAGGTTCTTGTGTCGAGGGTCAGTGAAACGTGATCATCAGTAGTCGTTGAAATTTGGTAGAGTTTGATTATTTAAGAGGATGGCTCAACAAGAACTTGTTTACATTGAACTTGAAAGCGACCATGTTGCAGTCAGCATCTAAGTATTGTGTTCCCTAGATGTAAGAAAGCCTTCTACTCCAATAGTTTCTTCCCCAGAACTGGTAAACTTTGGAACTCCCTTCCGGGATTCTGCTTTCCCAACTGTACTGACATGCAGAAGTTCAAGTGTAATGTGAACAGACATCTTGCTGCTCAACTCCCTACATAGTATCCCTGAAACTTATGACCTCGATAGTAGCCCCATACATCAAAGTGGCACTGTCTTGTTTGAGGTGAAAATGAGCTTAAGTAAAAAAAAAAAAAAAAAAAAAAGAAAAAAAAAAAAAGAAATAATGAAATCTAGTCAAGTCTCCAAACTCGCAATTAAAGTTGTTTTATGCACAAACAGTTCATCACTTGACTGATAGCATGAAACCAATCGCTGGGCGGTGCTGCTCTTACATTGCACCCCCTTCCACAAGTACTATCAGATACCGTTGTGGATCCAATCATTCCACCAGTTCCTTTTCTACTGGTAGCAACTAAACGAAAGGCAATTTTGGTGAGCTTGATAGATAAATGCTGCAGGCAAAAAACAAACAAGTCACATCATGATAAACACAATATTCTCAAGGTATTAAAAAAAAAAAAAAAAAAAAAAAAATATATATATATATATATATATATATATATATTTTTATTTTTATTTACTCACTAGGAGTAGTCACACGACCCATCATTAAAGATTTCTCTACGAGAACAACTTGTGGTGGTCTCTGGAGTCTGAGTGACAACAAGTCTACCCAGATTTCCAGTAGTCTTCACCTCTTTCGACAACCTTTGCAGATGTATTTGCGTTGTCATAACAGCTGCTTACCATTGATTTCTCATTGGTGGCGACCATTATTCTTCACTGGAATTTGGGCGGCAATAAGCCTTCCCAAGGTCTCAGTCTTCTTTGCACTAATCCAGCGGAGGTCTGGCTAATGTTTTCTCTTCTTGATCTTTCCATCCTCTATGGCCCTCCTCATTTGTGTGGTGTGGCGTCAGTTCAGCATTTGCCCCCCCCCCTTCCATTTAGCCCCAAAAGTCCCCAGGAGACGTCAAATCCTGATGAAAATGATCAGATGATGCAGTTTTAGGCCTTAACATGTAAATTCGAGTTATGCACCATGCAAAAAAGAAATAACTAAGTTCATCGTTTATCCACCCACCATTTAGCTCCAAAAGTCTTCAAGGCCTTAACATATTTAAATTTGAGTTCAACACCATGCAAAACTGCTAAATAGACACACAGAGAAAATTTTAGACAAATATGGTAAACTAGTCCCCAAAAATAGAGTGTTTTTATTAGCCCTAATTTTTCAGAAAGTTTTATAAAAATCCAAGGCATCACTTTTTTTTTTTAATAAACACAAAAGTGTCAATTTTCGCCATTTTAATCTGAAAGGCACCCCTAGGAGAGCAACAGGAGTTTTCCCAGAAAATCCGTTTTGTTACTTTTTTACTCATATCATATTTAATGTTTGTGCATAATTTCAAAAAATTCCAAGGCATAGTTATTGAGAAAGTGCGGACGGACAAACGGACGAGGGTGAATTTACAGATCCACCCTCCTTTTGTCGGGGACAAAAGAAAAAAAAAAAACCGTGCATAAATGACGTGGATGTGCAACCATGTTCATATAAGATTCATTTCAACAGCTAACGCATTGAATCTTTGTAATATGATTCATAACACGGTACAGATTAAACTAGATTTTTATTTTAATAGTATTTCAATAAAAAAAAAGTTCAAATTTTTACAAACTGACATCAACAGAGGCCAAGAATGGCTTTAGTATTCGATTCATAAAATTTTTCCAATCTAAATTTCTTTTGTGTGTAGAACTATTTTAAACGCCATGCTTAACCTAGAATATTGGCGAACGGCTCTATTTCTTCTAGACGGAACCACCTTTCTATACATAGAAATACACAATATCACACATACAAGATCTGAAAAGCACCAACATTTTTGTTTGTTTCAAATAAAAATATACATCTCATCATCACAAACAGTAACTTATCTTGAAAAAAAACCCCAAAAAACCTATTAATAACACAAAAGAAAAAATTGTACATTTGAAATGAGAAAAACGGTAATTTCGTTTGCATCCATATTTTATTACCCCCCCCCAAATCGAATGTCACCATATTTACCTTCTCTGCACTTTAAAACTAGATTGTGTTTATTTGCTTCCCCACTGAGCAAATTAGGCACAAGGCCGTTTTTTAATGTGGAGAGAGGGGGGAGGGGAGTGGAAAAGGAGACCAGCTCTCGAGAGGTGAGAAATGGGAGCTAGATAGTGATGTCCATTTGGTATATAGGGTTGCCCCCACATGGACCAAAAGATTGCCACAAGGACAATGGTTTTTGATTTCAGCATCTGCCGAAACAGATACTACACTTTGATCTTTAAAACTAGGTTGGTTTGCGGATGACTATTATCATAAGATTTGATATTTTGTTAGCACCAATCATTAACTATTCACATTTTTGATAATTTTTTTTTTTTTTAATTATTATCCATGCAATCTTTTTTATTTGTTTTCTATAGAGCTTCCAGTTTCTAGCAAGACCTACATTTTTACCATTTAGTATGTCATGAAAAGAAAGAAAGAAAAAAAGAAGAAACAAAAAAATGTCCCCCAAAGCAAAAAAAAAAAACAAAAAAAAAACGATCTTTTCAATTTGCCAACTTGATGTGATACTTGTTGCTGAAATCAGAATAGTTTGAAATGATGCGTTGAACACAAATTTCTTTTCAATCTGCCATCCCCAACTGCGACTGATGCTGCCACCTAGTGACAAAAGCGCAAATCAAACAATACAAACAAGTTCCGCAACTGCTCTCAATTCATCGTTTCTCATCGATTTCTCTCATCATTAGTCAAGTTTTAACAACTAAAATGTAACAATAACTATTGCGAATGTATTATACACATAATTATTAAAGCTTGGTGTTTTCTTCAAGTCGTAGTGAAGCACTCGGGCCTGGCTTAGTAGTAGTAATGACGCTTCATCTTTAAGAACCATGATGGCAGTATTATCACCTGATGAAACCTTTTATTGACAGAAACACTGCTACCGTTTTGCAACCATGTATCTACGCATTGATATGAAAAGATACACGGCACAATCACCGTGACACATCAGTTCTTGTTAGATCACTGAAACGCGGATTTCATGAGCAAAGCTTCTTTCTTAGAACTGCACGCCTGTGGAACTCTGTTCCGTCTGCCTGCTTCCCTCCGGACTACAACTTGGATGTCTTCAAGTCTAATGTTAACAAATTCCTAATGAACCGCCCCCCCCTAATTAAACACTTCATAAAATCTCCTCACTAACGTGATGTACTTGCAATAACCCTTATCCCTGAGTGGCTTCCGGGCCTTGATAAGTGGTGATCACTGTGTAAAAAAAAAACAAAAACAAAAAAAAAACGTTTAGTCTGATCAGTACTAAAATGGGTGACCACTTGGGAATTCCAGGTGTTGTATGTGCTCTCCGCTTATCTCTGCATGGTTTTCAGTCGTCCTGGACTTCTCCTTGCCACTGGACTCGAGTAGTGCCGATTCAGAAGAGGTGTGGTTGGTGATTGCGCAACGCTTGCCTCACAATTGCGTGTGAAACTACCCTTACAGGGAGTATCCATTGTTTTTCAAGACTGAATAGAGGCTACCATTCTATGAAAAGATATTTCATTATATGATATTAATTGTAGCAGAATAATATTTTTTTTTTAATAAAAATGAATAACGATTTTCCGAGATCAAAAGCCACTCGAGAAAACGGATTAACGAGATTGTCAGTTGGATAATCAATAACATTATGAAAAGATTGAAAACTAGGATGGGAATGCACAGAATTGATTACTTAAGAAGGCCCAACAAGTATTTGTTGACATTGCATGTGAAGATCATGTTGTAGTCTGCAGGGAAGCAGTTCTGTGACAATATGTTGCATAAAAAATTCTTGGAAACAAATCCTGTTCATGGAAATTCTGTTTGGTATAAAAGAAATCAAAGAAAGTTCTTTGCGGTGGTGGTAGTAGGACTAGGTGTGGATTGAACCTAACATAAGAAATCAAATAGACATCTAATTTTAATGACTTTTTCAACATTTATTAAATGAACTCGATAAATAAAAAAATAAAAAACCCATCGCTACATTGTAGAAGTCGCTAGATGTTAGAATGTTTTCTCCTCCATCAGTTTCTTGAACTGCTATACTTTGGAATTCCTTTCCTCTTTCCTGCTTCTGACTGTCCTAACATGCAGACATTTAAAGATAATGCGAACAGATAACCTGTAGCTGAACTCCCTATATAGTGTTCCTTAGGCATGGCTCTACATAGTAGCCCCTTATATCGAAGTGGCAGTATGCTTTGTGTGGAGTAAATAAGAATAATATAATTATTTTATTCAATATAGGTAAGAAAAATTACCATTTGTCGCTACAATAAATTTACTGTCTCAATCTAAAAAAATATCATCAGGCGACCGAGACCTCCATTCTAACTTTTTCTTTTATTTATTTATTTTCCTTCCTTTTATTGAGAATCTCGTTAAAATCAATGGTTTTTTTTTTTTTACTTTGGGATAACTTTACTTGAAATATATTCACAAATATAATGATAATATAACTATATATAATGATAATGTAGCTGTATATATAATATATTTGATAGTATAACTGTGCATATATATATATATATATATGTGTGTGTGTGTGTGTGTGTGTACATATAAACATACACACACAATATATATATATATATTAACCAAACTAAAAATTGAAACACTATGATTTAAAGAAAATAACTTTCATACGCTCTTTTAAAACATATTTTCATTAGTAAAATTAAATCACGAAAACATTTTAGTTTATTTGCAAACAGCCATTTAAAATTTTGTTTTAATTAAAATATAATGTGAATAAAATTGCATCCGATAATTTTAAATTTCAAATAAAAACAACTTTTAAAAAAATTATTCATAATTTTATAACAATTTGGTTCACATAATTGAATTTAATTTTCCAAATTTCCGAGGACTGGTGCTTTTCTAGTCAATTTACAAAAAGAAAAAAATAAGCAACCCTCTCCTCTCACACAAACAGACACAGGTTATCCTTTTCATGTTAAATATATTAAATGTAGTGATGGGACAATTCCGATATTTTACCGATTCCGATACAGTTACCAATTCTGATTTATTTAAAAAAAAAAAAAATCTCTAAATATTTAGCTATACTGTTTGTTTTTTTAAAAAAATTTTTCCTAATTTTTGATTATTACCAAAAAAAAAAAAAAAAAAAGTAATATATGCATATATTTTCACCAACGTAAAAATACACTTGGGAGAGGGTGTTATCTGTAGGTTTAAGTTTTACTGACAGTTTAAAATCACTATATATTTTAAATTTTACCAACAATAAAAAAAATTTTTTAAAAAGTTAAAAAAAAAAAAGTCTACAAAAAAGAAGTTTAAAAAAAGCTTAAAAAAGAAGTTTAAAAAAAGAAGTTTAAAAAAAGAAGTTTAAAAAAAGAAGTTTAAAAAAAGAAGTTTAAAAAAAGAAGTTTAAAAAAAGAAGTTTAAAAAAAGAAGTTAAAAAAAAAGAAGTTTAAAAAAAAAGAAGTTAAAAAAAAGAAGTTTAAAAAAAGAAGTTTAAAAAAAGAAGTTTAAAAAAAAGAAGTTTAAAAAAAAAGAAGTTAAAAAAAAGAAGTTAAAAAAAAGAAGTTAAAAAAAAGAAGTTAAAAAAAAAAGAAGTTTAAAAAAAGTAGTTTAAAAAAAAGTTTAAAAAAATGTTTAAAAAAAAGTGAAAATTGTTTTTGGCGTCGAAAAATAGACACTAATTTTTTCTGATTCAGATGCCCTAAAAATTTTTTTCTTTTTTTCGATTCCTGATTTAGATTAATCGTTCCAACACTAATTTATGTAAATGGAGTTTTCATTTTCAAAGAAATCAAGAAGTAGTAACTAATGATTATAAGTACCGAGACTACCATGTCCTTTTTCCTTACCAACGGCAGCTTTACTATCTACTTGTGGTAACTGGTACATACAATGCTTTATACATAAGAGTGCAAAGTGGAGTACTCATTACAAGCTTTGAGTTTTTGGGTTTTTTTTTTAAATTATACTTCCAGATGAACTATTAAATATTTGCACCTGGTGAGAAAATATCTTCGCCAGTTTTTTTTAATAACTAAAAAAAATAAATAAAAATGTTTCAAGTTTTTTTTTTTTTTTTTTTTTTTTAGAACTATTCAAGTAGATGGGGCAAAATGTTTAAAAGATTCGCATACATTTCCTGAAACTGTTGGCCGTAGTTATGTAACTTTTTACGTCATGTCAACTGAATTAATACTGAAACTATTTAACGAATACACAAATAAGGGTTGATTGTTTATATTAATTGTATTGGTCGGACTATTGTTTCATCTTTAGTGTTATTTGTGCAACATCTCAGTCGGACTGGCCTTCGACCGTCTTTAGGCATGGTGGTTAGAAAAGAAAAAAGTAACAGTAACTTTTCTCTTTTCTTTCCTAAACAACAACCAACAAGCCTGGGGACGGTCGAAAACCAATCTGACCGAAACGTTGCACAAATAACACTCAAGATGAAACCAATAGTTCGATCAATACAATTAATATAAATACACAAATGTTTCTTTTCTTTTTTTTTTTTAATTATATTAACTTACAACACCCTCAAAAGAACAATAATCAAAATGACATGTTTTAATTTGCCAGCGATGTTTTAAAACTTACTTCCGGTTTGAATCATAACATGGACATTTCTAATTTTGCCTCTGTAGATTTTCTTGTTTAAAAAAAACGAGGTAAGGGTTATTTATAAAAAGTTTTAGATTTATTTACAAGCATAGTTAAAAAAATACCAGAAAAGAGAAGAGAAAAAGAGGACGGAGAGAGAGAGAGAGGGACAAGAGGACAAAGAGGAGAGAGAGAGAGAGAGGGGAACAAGAGGATGAAAGGGAGAGAGAGAGAGAAAGAGGGACAAGAGGATGAAGAGGAGAGAGAGAAAGAGGGACAAGAGGATGAAGAGAGAGAGAAAGAGGGACAAGAGGATGAAGAGGAGAGAGAGAAAGAGGGACAAGAGGATGAAGAGGAGAGAGAGAAAGAGGGACAAGAGGATGAAGAGGAGAGAGAGAAAGAGGGACAAGAGGATGAAGAGGAGAGAGAGAAAGAGGGACAAGAGGATGAAGAGGAGAGAGAGAGAGGGACAAGAGGATGAAGAGGAGAGAGAGAGGGACAAGAGGATGAAGAGGAGAGAGAGAGGGACAACAGGATGAAGAGGAGAGAGAGAGGGACAACAGGATGAAGAGGAGAGAGAGAGGGACAACAGGATGAAGAGGAGAGAGAGAGGGAAAAGAGGATGAAGAGGAGAGAGAGAGAGAGGGACAAGAGGATGAAGAGGAGAGAGAGAGAGAGGGACAAGAGGATGAAGAGGAGAGAGAGAGAGAGAGAGGGACAAGAGGATGAAGAGGAGAGAGAGAGAGAGGGACAAGAGGATGAAGAGGAGAGAGAGGGACAAGAGGATGAAGAGGAGAGAGAGGGACAAGAGGATGAAGAGGAGAGAGAGGGACAAGAGGATGAAGAGGAGAGAGAGGGACAAGAGGATGAAGAGGAGAGAGAGGGACAAGAGGATGAAGAGGAGAGAGAGAGAAAGAGAGGGGCAAGAGGATGAAGAGGAGAGAGAGAAAGAGGGACAAGAGGATGAAGAGGAGAGAGAGAAAGAGGGACAAGAGGATGAAGAGGAGAGAGAGAGAAAGAGGGACAAGAGGATGAAGAGGAGAGAGAGAGAAAGAGGGACAAGAGGATGAAGAGGAGAGAGAGAGAAAGATGGACAAGAGGATGAAGAGGAGAGAGAGAGGGACAAGAGGATGAAGAGGAGAGAGAGAGAGAGAGAGGGAAAAGAGGACGGAGAGGAGAGATAGAGGGAAAAAAGGACGGAGAGGAGAGAGAGAGGGAAAAAAGGACGGAGAGGAGAGAGAGAGGGAAAAAAGGACGGAGAGGAGAGAGAGAGGGAAAAAAGGACGGAGAGGAGAGAGAGAGGAAAAAAAGGACGGAGAGGAGAGAGAGAGGAAAAAAAGGACAGAGAGGAGAGAGAGAGGGAAAAAAGGACGGAGAGGAGAGAGAGAGAGAGGGGAAAAAAAGGACGGAGAGGAGAGAGAGAGGAAAAAAAGGACGGAGAGGAGAGAGAGAGGAAAAAAAGGACGGAGAGGAGAGAGAGAGGAAAAAAAGGACGGAGAGGAGAGAGAGAGGAAAAAAAGGACGGAGAGGAGAGAGAGAGGGGAAAAAGGACGGAGAGGAGAGAGAGAGAGGGAAAAAAGGACGGAGAGGAGAGAGAGAGAGGGAAAAAAGGACGGAGAGGAGAGAGAGAGAGGGAAAAAAGGACGGAGAGGAGAGAGAGAGAGGGAAAAAAGGACGGAGAGGAGAGAGAGAGAGAGGGAAAAAAGGACGGAGAGGAGAGAGAGAGAGGGAAAAAAGGACGGAGAGGAGAGAGAGAGAGGGAAAAAAGGACGGAGAGGAGAGAGAGAGAGGGAAAAAAGGACGGAGAGGAGAGAGAGAGAGGGAAAAAAGGACGGAGAGGAGAGAGAGAGAGGGAAAAAAGGACGGAGAGGAGAGAGAGAGAGGGAAAAAAGGACGGAGAGGAGAGAGAGAGGGAAAAAAGGACGGAGAGGAGAGAGAGAGGGAAAAAAGGACGGAGAGGAGAGAGAGAGGGAAAAAAGGACGGAGAGGAGAGAGAGAGGGAAAAAAGGACGGAGAGGAGAGAGAGAGGGAAAAAAGGATGGAGAGGAGAGAGAGCGGGAAAAAAGGACGGAGAGGAGAGAGAGAGGGAAAAAAGGACGGAGAGGAGAGAGAGAGGGAAAAAAGGACAGAGAGGAGAGAGAGAGGGAAAAGAGGACGGAGAGGAGAGAGAGAGGGAAAAGAGGACTGAGAGGAGAGAGAGGGAAAAGAGGACGAAGAGGAGAGAGGGAAAAGAGGACGAAGAGGAGAGAGGGAAAAGAGGACGAAGAGGAGAAAGGGAAAAGAGGACGAAGAGGAGAGAGAGAGAGGGAAAAGAGGATGAAGAGGAGAGAGGGAAAAGAGGATGAAGAGGAGAGAGGGAAAAGAGGATGAAGAGGAGAGAGGGAAAAGAGGATGAAGAGGAGAGAGGGAAAAGAGGATGAAGAGGAGAGAGGGAAAAGAGGATGAAGAGGAGAGAGGGAAAAGAGGATGAAGAGGAGAGAGGGAAAAGAGGATGAAGAGGAGAGAGGGAAAAGAGGATGAAGAGGAGAGAGGGAAAAGAGGATGAAGAGGAGAGAGGGAAAAGAGGATGAAGAGGAGAGAGGGAAAAGAGGATGAAGAGGAGAGAGGGAAAAGAGGATGAAGAGGAGAGAGGGAAAAGAGGATGAAGAGGAGAGAGGGAAAAGAGGATGAAGAGGAGAGAGGGAAAAGAGGATGAAGAGGAGAGAGGGAAAAGAGGATGAAGAGGAGAGAGGGAAAAGAGGATGAAGAGGAGAGAGGGAAAAGAGGATGAAGAGGAGAGAGGGAAAAGAGGATGAAGAGGAGAGAGGGAAAAGAGGATGAAGAGGAGAGAGGGAAAAGAGGATGAAGAGGAGAGAGGGAAAAGAGGATGAAGAGGAGAGAGAGAGAGGGAAAAGAGGATGAAGAGGAGAGAGAGAGAGGGAAAAGAGGATGAAGAGAGAAGGAAAAGAGGATGAAGAGGAGAGAAGGAAAAGAGGATGAAGAGGAGAGAAGGAAAAGAGGATGAAGAGGAGAGAGAGCAGGGGGAGAAGGAAATACATTTATCTCCCACTGACCTTGGGGAAATGTGACACTAAAACCAGTGCACAAGGGGAGATGCATCCTTTCGTGAATGCCTGAGCAACCCTGTTGACAGACATCTAACTCTTTCTTAAAGTGACAAAGTAAAACCTAAGAGGGTGAACCTTTTAGGACTACACATAATATTTCAGATAAATAGAGCAAAAATGTCACAGTGTCCTCCGACTCTGCCAGAGTGATTGTCAGGGACATATCCTCAACTGGAATGCCTTGACATGATCAGGTTCAAACGTGGAGAATAAAAGAAAGTCACTGATTTCATCCAACTTTTTATTCTAACAAAGAACTGAAGAGAAGATGTAGATTCTTGACTAAGCTCCCATCTCTGTAAAACGTTCACAGCAAAACCTCGTCTAGCTACAACCACTGGAAATCATTTGTCTTTCTTCCTCTGGAGCTAAATGAAACTTCTATGAATTTCTTTCCAACACAATACCATGGAGCTGCTTCACACCTAACTACAACCTCGTCGTTTTTAAGTTCAATATTAACAAATCCTCTCAAATAATCAAATCCTGCCAAGTTTCAAACGTCGTCTGCCATCTTCAAGGTGTTTGCCTCACACTCCACTCCATGAACCTATCAGCCTGCTATGCTCGAGTTTATCGAAAATGAAAATTTCTGACCAACGTTAGTCGGAAATGAGTACCACCACCATCCCATTTAAAATAATAAAACTTCAGCCCCACCTCCTTTCCTCTTTCATTTAATATTAGTTTACAAAACTTTTGAATTCCTTATTAGCGAAAGTGTGCACAGCTGTACACATAAAAAAGTCTCCTGGTCTCATTAAGTTAATAATAAAAATAAAAATAGAAGCAATATACAAAAACGAAAAGAAAAAACATAGTTTGCTTGAAGCATTGTATGTAGTATACACATTATTATATGTTGGAAAACCTGAACAATGCACATTTGAAATAAAATAAACCAAATGTTAATAGTTATTAAAATGTTTCTAATATTTCGAGAAATAAATCTCTTGATCAAGGCACATTAAGAATTGTGCACTGAGCCTTTTTTTTTTTTTTTTTTGCTAATGTTCAGTTCATGTTAGTTCTTTTTGCCTTCGATGTTTTGGTTGAAACAATTTTGAGTAATTCAAAAGAGTGTGTATGTGTGTGTGTGTGTGTGAGAGAGGTCTATTATGATCTCAAAAAAGAATTTCATAAATACTTAGGAATTCCAAAAAGCCCTCATAAATATTTAATAATAATATTGTACTGTATTGTATGTGGATGACTATAATGCTCCCTATCTTGGGTTGAGCATTTGAGAAGTGATATACAAATTACCATCAGCATATGAAGCGATGCTTTTTGTGTAAACAAATTGAGCTTAGGTATTTGGACAATGTCAAAACATTGTTAATTCACTGCCTGCATAGCAGCAGCCGAATAGCGCAACAGTTAGAAGCTCCGACTGTCGTCTGGGCAGTTGGGTTTCGATCCTGGCTTGAGGTAGTTGCTTGTCTAGCCACACTGATGAGCTGTGAAACAGCGAAACGGTACTGTATGTGGATGACTAATAATAATAATATATATATATATATATAATATGGATCTCTCTCTCGGCAGTACTTCGCAAACAAAGATTCTATAAAGGGGGTTTTCCACGTCGCCTGCAGGCATGTTTGCGGCTGATGAGCCCGATGCAGGACAAGCATGTTTGGCCACAGCGGCTGCAGTCAAAAGTCATGTCAGGTGTGGCTGCTGAGGCTTCCTGAATCTTCCTCCTGCAGCCCTTCTCCCGCAGATTCTCTGCACGGGAGATCTCAAAGGAGGCGATAGCTTGGTGAACAGTACCTCACCAGGTAACACGGTCAGCAGCGAGAACACACCACTAGAGGTGGTCAATGTGGCAGTAACCGAGGGACTTCTTCAAAGAGGCTTTATATCTTTTCTTCGGTGCCCCTCTGTCATGACAGCCAGTAGAGAGTTTGCCATACAGAACTATCTTGGGCGGGCGATGATTGTTCATTTCGGAGACATGCCCAACCCAGAGTAGCTATGACTTTAGCAGCATGGCCTTGATGCTGGTGATTTCCGCCCACTAGATGACCTCAACATTGGTGATATAGTCACTCCAATGGACGTTGAGAATGGTATGGAGACAGCGCTGATGAAAACGCTCGAGGAGTCATAATTGGTAGCGGTAAATTCTCCAGGACTCAGAGCCGTACAGGAGGGTGGAAAGTACTACGGCTCTGTACACACTGATTTTTGTGCAATTTTTTAAGTGGCTGTTTTTCCAGACTGTTGTACAATCTGCTAAAAGCGTTGTTTGCCTTAGCCAGTCTCTTGTCTATTTCTCTGTCAAGTTTGGCATCTGATGTGATGGTACCCCCAGGTAGGTAAATTGGTGAACAGTCTTCAGCTTAGTTTCGCCAATGGTGATGTGGGGAGGGCGGTACTCTACCCGAGGAGCTGGTTGGTGGAGAATTTCCGTCTTTTTCAAGCTGACCTCAAGTCCAAAAAGCTGGGCAGCCTCTGCAAAGCAGAATGTGAGGCGCTGCAAGGCTGTTTCGGTGTGGGCAACAAGTGCAGCGTCGTCGGCAAAGAGGAGGTCTCGGATCAGTTGCTCGAAGGTCTTTGTGTGGCTTCGGCTGTCCTCCCAAACTCCTCAACATGATAGTTCTGTTGCATGAGAACCAGAGCGGTCAGGTCAGGTCAGGTCAGAGTAAATAACAATCTCTCAGAACCCTTCCTCATCGTCAATGGTGTAAAACAGGGAGGCGTTCTGGCACAGATTCTGTTCAGCATCTTCTTCACCATGATGCTCAAGCAAGCGACCGAAGATCTTGACAATGACGATACTGTCTACATTTGCTATCGCCTCAACGGCAGTCTGTTCAACCTCAAAAGGCTGCAAGCCTACACAAAGACTATATATATATATAACACTATGAAGATCGAATGTATGCTCGAAAAGCATGTTTTTTTAAAATAAATTTTTTTTCAAGATATACACATATATACTTCATATTGATTTTTTTTATACTTTGTATGTATGTATATATATATATATATATATTATATAACTAATACTGACCTAATGAAACTAGCTATTAAGGAATTTCAAAAAGCTGGGCAGCCTCTGCAAAGCAGAATGTGAGGCGCTGCAAGGCTGTTTCGGTGTGGGCAACAAGTGCAGCGTCGTCGGCAAAGAGGAGGTCTCGGATCAGTTGCTCAAAGGTCTTTGTGTGGCTTCGGCTGCCCTCCAAAACTCCAATAAATTCCTGTTGAGACATTTTCTTAATCAAATTCTAACCAGTTTCAACTAATCTTCAACATGTTTGGCTTTCCATCATTAATCTTCATCCTCGAGTTATCCTTAGGCCTTGATAAGCTGTGAGTCATTTGAACAAAAAACAAAATATCTATAGGTATGTCTTTTTAGTTAAAACCATCGTGAACGCATTGTTTAATTCTTATGCATTTAGTAAATTTAGTGCCATCAAATAGCTTTTTGGTTAAATAATGAATGTAAACGTGTATTCACTTCATGAAAGCATCATACAAAAATATCGGAATCCAGACTCTTATTTTGTCCCAACTCCATCCTGTCTTCATGATTTATTTTGTGAAGCAAATATACCCCCCCCTCCAACACACGGCTTTTGTCATTAAACTGGAACAATTAGAATGGGACCTTATTTATACACAGGGAGGAGGAGGGGTTTCAGGTTTTACATACCAATGTTGAGTTCCTGCTATTTCTTCCTTGTACATCCCTGGCATCCACAATCAACCTGACCTCACATCAGGTGCTCCCTCCCTCCTTGTAACCTCTGTCGTCCCCTTTTTCTTTTTAGTTGATAGGCTTGCAGTTAAGGTTAATAAGGGTAATGTGTTTTTCTCAAACCCTGCAACTGGTTAGGGATAAACGGAAGCCGGCAGATGCAGGTGAAGGGGATGTGGGGAATCCTAGCCACAGAATTCAGTCTGTCAGTTCTCCCTTGTAGACCTATCATGGCATGAAGCACTTGGCGATGAATAGATAAATAAAGAAATGAAATAAAGTTTAGAAAAAGAGGAGAAAATGTCGATTACAATCAGGATTTTTTGTTTGTTTGTTTATCATACACTCCATTATTATTGCTGATTATTTATAATGATGGAACAAAATACTTACAAGCCAATGGTTCTTTCCGTCAATGTTTTTACCCATGTGGCAGGATTTAAATTTGGATATTTCCAGAGTAAAAGAGGTTCATGTCACCCCCCCTTGCCCTCCAGAATCAAATATTAAGTCTCATGTTTCTGAATTTTTGAGATGAAGATTGGTAATTCGTATTATTTGGATTACTGTTGTCATCTTGAGTGAGATTTTCACAACGTTTCAGCTAATATGATCTAAGAAGGTAGGCTCTCTTTACCGTGCTAGAAAGTTACTTATGCCTGAATATATCCTGTGCCTCTACAAAGCCACCATTCGCCCATGTATAGAGTATTGTTGTCACATTTCGGCTGGTGTATCTGCTACTAGTCTCACCCTCCTGGACAAAGTTCAAAAGAGAGTCACCAACCTGATAGGTCCTGAACTGTCATCTAAACTTCAACCTCTGTCCCATCAACGAAATGTTGCATCCCTGTGCCTGTTCTACAAGTATTTTAATGGTTGCTGTTCCAACGAACTACAAGCACTTGTAACCCCTCGATGTAAATATCCCCGACAAGCAGCAAAGTCCCACCCCTACATAGATTCCTAGATGTAAGAAAGCGTTCTACTCTAATAGTTTCTTCCTTAGGACTGCTAGACTTTGGAACTCCCTTCCGGGTTCCTGTTTTCACAACTGTACTGACATGCAGAAGTTCAAGTGTAATGTGAACAGACATCTAGCTGCTGAACTCCCTACATAGTACCCCTGCAAATTATGCCCCAGATAGTAGCCCCCTACATCGAAGTAGCACTGTGCCTTGTTTAGGGTGAAATTGTAATAAATAAATTTAAAAAAAAACACACACACAAAAAAAAAACTTCAAATGTATCGTGTCGAATTCAGGAATCTGTCGAACTCCAGAATAAGCATGGAATTTAAAACAGAACACTTTATTTAATCCACGAGGGTAGCATACTCCGTGAGCCATGACAGGGTATAAGTCCTAAGTAATTCGCAATTGTATTCTGATTATCGCCTGCACTGAGGATTGAACCTTTAACGGCTAGAAGAGTGTCACTTAAAACTGAATTTTACCGACTACATCACGTTTCGGTCGATGTATCAATGTAACTTCCGACCTTCTTCATGCGCTATGCTCGTGGATTAAATAAAAAGTCCTGTTCGCAATTCCGTGCAGATTCTAGAGTTCCGCAGAAAGATCGCCGAGTTCAACATGATGCACCTGAAGAAAGTCGGAGGTTACATCAGCCAAAACATTGTGCGAATAAAACTCAAGATGAGAATAGTAGTCTGAATAATCCAAATAATATGAATAATGTTTTATTAGAACCAAGGAGACTTTTTTTTAATAATGAGTCGCCACTTATCAAGGCAATAAGCCACTTGAGGATAAGGATAAATGGATTGTTAGTTTAGTGATGAAGAATATAATGAGAGGATTGAAAATAATAAACAAGAACTAAAATATTGTGAATTCTACAATATCGTGACGTCTATAACTTCTCAGAGGCTTGAAAACGATTGTGTTGTAATCACCTGTGAAGCAGCTCTGCATTATTGCGTTTCACAGACGAGCAACTATAGGAAAGAAACTACAAATAATAACCTTGAGAAGGAGAGAGAGAGAGAGAGAGAGGGAAGAAAAGGGAGAGGGAGGGAAGGGGGAGAGGAAGAGAGATGTAAGGGGGAGAGAGAAGGGAGGGAGGGGAGAGGAGTATCAAAAGTTAGGTATGTCTATATGTACAAGATTCATTCCTAAACTTTTTAAACAATCATTATGAATTTTGAAACACGGCTGCTAGGCATGAGGGTTCATAATGTAGGTTATATTCAATTTAGTTGATTGCAAAAGAGGTGGAAGCCCATCATGAAAATTCAAGTACTTGCAATTTTTTTTTTTTTGTGTGAAATCTTAACAATTGGTAGCAGACATTGAATTTTAATTTCTTTTAAATATTTTAAGGGTGCATAATATGGACACAAAGTTTCTCTCTCTCTTTTACTTTCCTTCCGTAACTTTTATAACTATCGTTTTCAAAAATTGTGCTAACCAGCAAAATTAGATTTTTATTTATTTTATCTTTATATAACGTTTTTTTTTTAATACAGGGTGACCCCAAAAAACGGGCTCCAACTCTAATTAGGCCCCGTTTCTTAGTGTTTTGTCCAAATGAAATGAAACTTTGGTCATAACTAGTTTATTATATTCAAAACATTACATCAAAACACTAGGGTCTTTGGCCTTTTTTTTCTCCGTTCTACAGCATATGTTCTAGATGGCCTCCATTTAGTTTTTGTTTTTTGGGGGGTCACTCTGTATAACGTTTTTTATCTTTTCCTCTGAGGAGAAGACCCTATCTTTGAAACTCCATAGAATAAGGAATTTTTCTCTTTTTTTTCTCGTTTCGAATAAAATATTGTGAATTTAATTCTACAATATCGTGACGTGTATAACTTCTCAGAGTCTGAAGAGATCAAATCTAAGATCTTCCACAGACAAAGGGCTCAACCTTCTAGATAAAATAAATAATTAAGATAAGGCCCTTTTAACTATTATATATATATATATATATATATATATATATATATATATATATATATATATATAATGTGTGTGTGCGTATTTGTGGGTTTCTGTAATTATTGGTGTATTTACTTTATTAACTATTAAAATGTACTAATATCTGTGGTAATGATGGAAGTTATGTGAACTTGGTGGGGAAAGGGAAAGTGCTGCCATTTGAAAGTTTAAGCTTCAGAGACGATAGATATGGGTTAACAAAATAAAAAATAAAAAAAGGGTTTAAATATAATTAAGTCTGTCTATAAGCTGACTGGGTTTTTCAACAAAAAAAAAAAAAAAAAGAGACTATGATTAAAAAAAATTTTTTTTAATTATATCTCAACAGAAATTAAAACCTTCTGTGCAAGACAACACTCGTCTTCATTGTACGAAGCAAGAAACTACTGCTCTTTTATGTATTGCAACCGATGGGAACTCAAAAATCTTGGCTCATATCAAATTTTAATCAGGAAAAAAGCATCCAGCCAATTTCATCCATTTCATTGAGTAAGGGGACATTTTTTTTCTTTTTTTTTTTTTTTTTGTTGTTCTTAATTTTGAAGCTTGTCCAACATCGATCGTCATCAGTTAAATCAAAAGATGGGAAGATTTTTGAAAACTTCTCTTGTTTAAAAAAATGTATATTTAAAAAAAAAAAAAGAAAAAGAAAAAAAGAAAAAAGAAAAAAAAGGAACAAAAAAAAGAAACAAAAAGAAAAGAAAAAGAGAAAAAAAAGAGAAAAAAAAGAAAAAAAGAGAAAAAAAAGAAAAAAAAAGAAAAAAGAAAAAGAAAAAGAAAAAAAAACGCCATTGTCATTACTGTATGTGTTAAGAAAATTTATCTGTTATTTGCTATTAATCTAACTGATTTAAAAAAAAAAAAAAAAGCAAATAAGGAACGGTAACTCTTGCTAAAAATGAACATGAGTTATTCTCCTATTCTGAGGTGTTTATTTAAAAATATCTCCCCATGAACAAACTGCCGAACTAGATTAAATATTTTTTAAAAGAGAAATTTTTGCATCACTATGCTCATTTTGATACCCCCCCCCCTTTTTTTACTTTCTCGATCACCATTATCAAGATTAAGGACCACTCAAGGTTAGAATTGGACCTTTAGTTTACTTTGCCAGCCTCGTAACTCTCCCTTATTTTGTCATTTAGTCCTCACATTCCATGTACAATGTTTATGACAAAGAGTTATGCATTGTTGTTTTCTGTGCTCTTGTCTTGAAGCAACATTCACCGTGGATCGGTTAAGCCCGCTCCTTTCAATGAATTCACTGCATCTTGCATGACAGCTGACCAAGCCCACCGCTCCATCGTCAATGTTGAAATTATCGACAAGGAGTTATGGATTCAACAGCGAACACTTTAGATTGTCGTACTCAGAATTGGTTCGATATCTTGCTTAACCACATGTGAGCCACATTTTTAACTGGATGCCCCATTGCTTCTTCCAGTCTCAAGGAGGAATCGGATTGATGGCTTCTCTGATGAGATCGCCTTGTTGACAGCGGGGAGCATGACCAAACCAGTGAAGGCGACTCGTAAGAAAAGCTCGTTGGAGGGAGGGGATGTGTCACCGCACTCAGACCGATGCGTTCACCAGGAGGTGTTGTCAGAGTACATACAGAATGCAACGCAGACAGAAATGGTAAAAAAACCCTCCAGTGTGAAGATCAGCTGCTCTCATTGGCCAGGACTCTTAACCATAGAGGAGGATGGTGTGGACGAGTGATTGGTAGACTGACTTTTGTGGCTAGCTTGATTTCCCATCTGGACCACAAACGGGGAATGAAGGTGACAGAAAACGAGGCGGGCACTAGCAATGCTACTATTAATATCTGCCTCCCCTTGTCCAGTTGCAGTGATGACTGAACCTGAGTACTTGAAGCTATTCAACTCTTTGAGAACTTCTCTATCCAGGATTGCTTTCTATGTTGGAATCTATTCATCTAACGCTTACCATTGGTAAGTTTTTGACTTTGCAGCAGCAGTAGTAGTTTTTTTTTTTTTTTTTTTTACTTTTAATATAAAGTGGCTTTATACCTCGTCTGGAGCGATTTCCATTAAAAAAAAAAAAAAGAAAGAAAAAAAAAAAAGGCTAATCAGACTGAAGTGATAGCTAGCTGAAATATAAGAAACATAATGGGAGTCCCGACGTTGATCAATGATGAGAACTACGATTAATTATTCATGAGGCAGTTAATGACAAGAATATGTTGACACTGGATTTGAAGTTGAGCCAGTTGTAATCAGCAGGGAAGAACTCCTGCAGTAGTGTGTTTCATAGATGGGAAGCCCTTATAAAGAAGTCCTGTGCATAGAAATTCTGCTTGATGCTAGGAACATAGAGGGAAAGAAAGGCACAAGTTTTTGCTGCCTTACAAGGAGGAACCAAAGATTAGGAGTTCAATTGAGCACATTCCATGGTGCTAACGATGGAGTAGCGAAAAGGCTGTAGAGATGAACCTGGTGATTGTTATTGCATATTGCTACTGCATTTAATTGCATTTCAGTTCATACAATTGGGTCGATCTGAATCTTAACACGTGGTCATCTTAATATGCTGCAGAATTTCGAAAAACCTGCAAGAGGAGAATGGGAGAATTTCTAGTAAATTCTTGACGTTTCAGAAAACATGTTTAGTTGAAGTTGATTCTCCCCCCTCCCTTTGAATATATTAATTACTAGCGGTAGGTAGAGTGGAGAATGTTGTACCTGGTTTTGGTGGGTCATAAAATACACTCAAATATATTTTAATTCATGCAGATTTCGTATTTATTATTACAAAACGAATTCTGTGCACGGATTTCAAAAGTAAAAAAAAAAAAATGACTTGTGTGCCATCAGCTAGAATCAAAAGCAAAACATTTCGCACTCTAGACAGTTTCCCTCATTTAGCACTCCAGACAGTTTCCCTCATTTAGCACTCCAGACAGATTCCCTCATTTAGCACTCCAGACAGATTCCCTCATTTAGCACTCCAGACAGATTCCCTCATTTAGCACTCCAGACAGATTCCCTCATTTAGCACTCCAGACAGATTCCCTCATTTAGCACTCCAGACAGATTCCCTCATTTAGCACTCCAGACAGATTCCCTCATTTAGCACTCCAGACAGATTCCCTCATTTAGCACTCCAGACAGATTCCCTCATTTAGCACTCCAGACAGATTCCCTCATTTAGCACTCCAGACAGATTCCCTCATTTAGCACTCCAGACAGATTCCCTCATTTAGCACTCCAGACAGATTCCCTCATTTAGCACTCCAGACAGATTCCCTTATTTAGCACTCCAGACAGATTCCCTCATTTAGCACTCCAGACAGATTCCCTCATTTAGCACTCCAGACAGATTCCCTCATTTAGCACTCCAGACAGATTCCCTCATTTAGCACTCCAGACAGATTCCCTTATTTAGCACTCCAGACAGATTCCCTCATTTAGCACTCCAAACAAATTCCATGTTTGAGCTAACCTGACAGATAAAGTTTTAAAATTAAACCACTTCTAGCGATGATTAGTTTTATGCATGTGCGAACTAATACAAATATGTCGACAAAAAAAAAAGTTCACACAAGTAGACTATCAGCTGAAACTCTATGGTGTGAGCTCAGGAATGCCTATCAAAGTTCACGGGCCCCTTTCCGTGTACTATATAAGCTGAAAAAAAAAGCCAATGCTAACTCTAAATAAAAAAAATTAGAGTTATTCTCTTTAGGTGTGTATTTAAGAATATCTCCGCATTAGCAAATTAATGAACCAGATAAATATTTTTTTTTAATAGCTTGTAGTGAAGTACATCATTATATTGCCAATAACATGGTAAAACAATAACAAATGAAAATTGGCTACTTAAAATTAAAGTTTGATTTGTCAGTTGAAATGCTATTTAAAAATCTGGTTGATACAGTGTAACCTGGATATGAGAGCTGTCTCCATACATGAGAAGAAGTCTCCTATACCCAGGTTTCTAGCATATCCCGATCTCTTATATCCAGGCTACACTGTATAATTTTATTGGATGACAGTCTATTTTTAAAGTAAACGTGGTCAACATTTTTATTGCCGTGTCAATGCAAAGTCACCACGCTCTATAACAGACACAACAGGAAAACAAATGAACACATATCTAAAGAAATGGCAGAAACACTAGAGGATGATCTCCAATCTGTAGTGGAATGGGGACAAAAATGGATGGTCACATTCAATGCTGCCAAGACTAAACTTGTTTCCTTCAATAATTATGAAACATCTTCTCTACCACCAATAGCAATGGCCAAAGACTCTTTATCTGAAAGTACTTCTTTTAAACTCCTCGGCCTAACATTCACAGGAAACATGAGTTGGAACAATTACATTGAGAGCATTACCAGGACCGCTGTGAAGAAGGTAGTTTCTCTCTACCGTGCTAGAAAGCTACTAACACCCGAAAGTATCCTGTACCTCTATAAGGCCACCATTAGCTCATGTGTGGAGTATTGTTGTCATATTTGGGCTGGTGCATCTGCTACTAGTCTCTTGCTCCTAGACAAGTTCCAAAAGAGAGTTGCCAACCTGATAGGTCCTGAGCTGTCATCTAAGCTTCAGCCTCTGTCCCATCGACGAAATGTAGCATCCTTCTGCCTGTTCTACAAGTACTTTAACGATGAACATTCCACTGAACTGCAAGCACTCATACCCCCCTCAATGTAAATACCCTCGACAAGCAACTAAATCCCACCCCTTTACAGTATAGATCCCCAGATGTAAGAGAGCCTTCTACTCCAGTAGTTTCTTGCCCAGAACTGCTAGACTTTGGAATTCCCTTCCGGGTTCCTGTTTCCCCAACTGTACTGACATGCAGAAGTTCAAGTGTAACATGAACCAACATCTTGCTGCCCAACCCCCCACATAGTACTCCTGTAGATTATGTCCCTGATAGTAGTGGCAATGTGCCTTGTTTGGGGTGAAAAGGTTATAAAAAAAAATAAATTAAAAAAAAGTCAAGTTTCTTCCAACAAGATGTGAAGATGCTGAATTTGAGATGCAACTCGATGGTTCGAGTTCATGAAGAAAGAATTTCAGAACTTTGTACATGATTGATAGAATGAAATGGAATCATTTTAAGAATAAGTGTAAGAAAAGAGTAAAAAAATTTTCGAGGATAAATTACCATTTATATGTGATGAATGAAAAGCGATTGGGGGGAAAAAAGTAAGGTTTCTTTAAATTTTGAAATTGTATTTTGGTAGTAGGGAGAGAATTGTTTATATGAATGATAAAAAAAACAAAACTTATTGAGGTAAGTGGGGGAGGGAGAATAAACAGATAAGAAAAAAAAACGCAAATAGAGAGAGAGATAGCAAATAGAGAGAGATAGACAGAAAGTAGCCATAGACGACAGAAGCAAAGTAGAACTAGAGAGAGAGAGAGAGAGAGAGAGAGAGAGAGAGAGAGAGAGAGAGAGAGAGAGAGAGAGAGAGAGGTAGAAAATAAGAGCCAAAAAAAGATAGAGATAGAAAGTAATCAGAGCAGAGAGAGAGAAAGAGAAATAGGAGTAGCAAGAGCAAAAAGACAGTAGGCAATGAGAGAGAGAGAAAGAGAGAGCAGCCAGATCAAAAAGAGAGAGCAGCCAGAGTGGAGAAAGAGAGAGAGAGAGAGAGAGTAGTCAGAGAAAAAAAAAAGAAAAAGAGAGAGTAGCCAGAGAAAAAAGAGAGTAGTAAAAGAAGAAAGATGGGGAGAGAAAGAGAGAAAGAAAGAGAGAGAGAAAGAGAGAAAGAAAGAGAGAGAAAGAGAAAGAAAGAGAGAGAAAGAGACAGAAAAAAAAGAGAAAGTAATCGGGTAAAAAGAGAATAGCTGGATAAAAAAGGTACAGAGAGTAGCCAAAAAAAAAAGATGAGAAAGAGAGAGAGAGAGAGAGAGAGAGAGAGAGAGAGAGAGAGAGAGAGAGAGAGAGAGAGAGGGTTTTAGGGCGGAACAAAAGAGAAGGGATGCAGATAAGAGAATCACGGTAATAATTAGAAAAGTAATAGTGGGAAAACGAGAAGCAGATAAATAAAAAGAGGAATATATGAAGAGAAAAAATGCAGGAGAGAAAGACAAGTGCAATAAAAATAGAAGAAAAAAGAAAGTCACAAAATGATTGTAGTAGTAGTAGTAGTAACAACTGCGTTGTTAGATAAAGCAAAGAGCTCGTCTCTCCTGCCTCTGCGCGTGAGTGCATGTGCGTGTGTCTGAGAAGAAGCATTCTGATTGGCTAAGAGGCTGATTGAGCTGAATGGGGTTGACCGAGAGGCTGTTATTGATCTTGTCAAATTGTCAAACTATGGAACCATTGATTCTAGGCCTTGACCTACAGAAAGTGAACCAAAATGCAATAAACAGACAGTCCAAGAGAATCAAAAGAATCTTACTTGCACATTTATTTTCTACAGCATAGAAACTCTTGTTCAAAATAGCTTGCATTATTCACCATCATTATATATATATATATATATATATATATATATATATATATATATATATATATATATATATATATATATTGTTTATTATACAAAAAAATTATTGGTTACATATATGCATACATGTTTCAGTGGAATCCTAATTCAAAGAGACCATTCCATCAGAATTTCCACTATATATATATATATATATATATATATATATATATATATATATATATATATATAGTGGAAATGGTAATTAATAAAAACTGAAGAAAGTGCTCAATACTGTTGTAAAGCAAATATGAGTTTTATTTTTTATTACCGTATCTTTCTGTTAAGTTACATTATTGTTTCAGCTACCCGGCCGTTTTTTTGGCCGTCTGTAGCTTCCTCAGACTTTAAAAGTCCGAGGAAGCTACAGACGGCCAAAAAACGGCCGGGTAGCTGAAACAATAATGTAACTTAGCAGAAAGATACGGTAATAAAAAATAAAACGTACATATATATATATATATATATATATATATACACACACACACACACACACACACACACACACACACACTAAATATAAGTCAATGTTTGTGTTCTATAGAAATTAAGTAGGAGGAGGACACCCGACGTTGCCTGGTCGTAAAATACAGTTAAATAAAAAATAAAATAGATAAAAAGATGGGACTTGGGTGCCATCAACCAGAAGCCAAACTGTAAGCAAAAAAAAAAAAAAAAGAAAAAAAAAAAAAGACCCAAACTCGCAAAAGTTAAGTTCGTAAGCGAACACGTTATTGACCGAACCATAACGACACAAATTTTATGACGCAGCAAATTTAGCTTTTTAAAACGAAACATGCATGCGCGATTTATAAACAGAGTTGAAACCAAGGTTTTTTTTACCTGACCCCCCCTTCTAACAAAACGACATTTCTACATGAAATAATTGAAGATTATTTTTTTCTAATTTTTTAATACTGTGTGTTCAAGAGATCGCTTTTTCTAATGATACCACGTTCGTGCCACTTCGATGCGGACATACAAACACATAGACAAACACAGACATTTTCCCTTTATATAATAGTTGATGATGAGCCAATTCCAATATCCCCCACACAGATTCTGATAAAATTACCGATTATGTTCCGAATTCTCAATTCTGATTCCTTTAAAATCTCTTAATATTTAGCTAGAGAGATTTTATTTATTTATTTTTTGAATGTTTGGATTACCTTAAATCCCCATGTAATGTACATGTATTTTCACAAACGTAATATATATATATATATATATATATATATATATATATATATATATATATATATATATATGTGTGTGTGTGTGTGTGTGTGTGTGTGGAGGTGATCTATAGATTTTAGTTTTACTGATAATTTAAAATTAATAAATATTCATCATTGGTGTCAAAAAAAGAAAAAAATAAATAAAAATGACCGGAATTGATATTTAGATAGTTTTTTTCCCCTTATTCTGATACACCATAACTTCCAATTTTTCGAATTTCTGATTAATCATCCCGACTGATATAAATCGATGTGAACAACATTTAAATAAGTTTTAATAATGGCAACATTTTTTAAGGAACCTAAAAAACACGGTTAAAATTTCATTTGATCGTGTCACAAAGAAATTGTCTGTTAGGTCCATAAAATACCTGAAATATATTTAAACGTAAAGAAATGAATTTTTTTTAAAAATAGATTTTCTCCGTTTCAAAAAACAAAAATAGAATCAAAGAATATTTCAGTGAAAAAACATAATTTAAAAAAAAAATGGTTTCAAACATTTAAATAAATATCTATATGTTAATACGTGTGTTATAGACGATCATTAGGCACATTCAAATCTAGATGATCAAATATATAAAAATGTCAACAAACACATTCTACATACATATTATACAGAACGAATATTACACATACGTTCTGATGTAGATTGCCGGAACCTTGCAATGAGCCATGTTTTTATCTTTTTAATAATAGTTTCAAACATACACTTCATAATTTCATCCATTTCGCTTTGGGTGATTTTTCTCCCTTTGAAGTATTTTGATGATCCTTCAAGGAAACTAATTTTTGTTAGATTTTTTTTTTTTTAATTTTAGATTTTCTTTGTTTTTCTGATTACTCAATGTCGATTTTCATTATGGTTTTAAATATTTAAATTGACAGGAGTCTGCACATGTAATTCTCTTTAATTTTTCATTAATGACCTTAGTCCGGCACAAGACCCGTCATTATAAAACAATCCGTGAGGTCAAATGAGTTGTTGACTCCTGTTTTAAATGATAATTTTATGATTATTCAGTTTTAACAACTCGTGTATATATATAAAAAAAAAAAAAAAATCTGGCTTTCTTCAAGCAAAAAGTCCCATCTTGTTCACTGACGATTGCTGACGTCCCCATTTTGATTTTGTGTTTGTAGTACGTCATTGGTGAACTGTTTCTCACCGATATAGATTATTGTACACTAAAAATAATTAAATTAAAAGAAATAAAAGATCAGGATTTCTTCAAGCAAAGTCAGCCCCCCCCTCTCCCCCGACAGTTGCTGCAGGCCTGTCAGACTAAAACGAGATTTATTGAAATTAAAGAAAATACAAATAAAATAGTCATTTATTGAACTTTTATAACAAAAATGTTTATGAAACGAGGATTTTGCTGCTTAGTCTGACAGGCCCATAGGGGTACTTTGCTTAAAGAAAATAAAAAATTTACATAATATGTTATGGTAGTTTCATGTTATCATCCTAAGCCCCTAAAACAAAACAAAAAAAAAAAGGTAAAAAAGGAATCGTTAATATCCGAAAATGCTATACATAAAGTAATTTTCCAATTTCATCTGATATTGTTGTGTCGAATCTGAAACAAAAACTATACTACACTAGGATCAAATTGTAGTATCTGTTCTGTCCAAGAATGGTACAGTAATATTTTTGGGGTCTACATTAACGCAAGAGGTTCAAAAAATGGAAACATGTCACAAACTCCCACAAAAGTCTTTAAGATAGACTCTCCTCATCGCCAGGTATATTCTAAAAGTACATTGAACCAATACTTAGAAAAGTATATTTCATATTCCAAAAATGTGGTACAATAATATTCTGCCGTCTGTCTGGTTGCCACGTGACCATAGAATGGGAATATATCATAAACTCCTATAAGGATACAACCGTGGAATTTCCAAAGGTCCCATTAGTATGATAAATATTTTTTTCCGATATCAAAATATGGGTATAAGAGAAACATGCTTTAAAAAATATGTCTGTGCTTTGATATATTTTAATAGAACATAATCACATTCTAAAAACCGACGGAACCAACCAAGAAGTAAATAAATGACGTTTATTTACCTTCACTAAGGAGGTTATGTCTACCAAACTACTCTGTCAATTTTTGGTCTACAGACTTGAAACATGATATATAAGAGATTTGGATCTTGGAACAAATCCAATTTGGTTTTTAGCTGGTAAAAATAACAGCTAAATGGTCAAAATTAAAAAAACAAAAAATTGGAACTTGGCAAACCTAAGTCAATTAAACATGTTATTTCTATGCATGCACAAATATACATTTAAATGTTTAATGTTATTTAAAAAAAAATTGTCTGCATATGTATTTAGGTCAGTCAGGTGCTAACAAATAAAGCTGTTTTGGTTTCAATTCTAGCTGACGGCACCCAAATCATTTTTATTCTTTTTAAACTTTTGAAATCAGTACTATATATTGGGTACAATATAATAATCAATAAAGAATCGACTTTATAATAATAAATACGAAATTTGCATAAATTAAAATATATTTAAACATATTTTAAAAACAGGTAATGCAGGGCGGTCTGCTAGTGTGTGTGTGTGTGTGTGTGTGTGCAAGAATTCTTCCTTCAAACTCCTCGGCTTAACATTCATGAGCAATATGCATTGGAACAAATAGATTGAGGACATTGCAAAGGCTGCTGCAAAGAAGGTAGGTTCCCTCTATCGTGCTAGAAGACTACTCACACCCGAGAGTATCCTATACCTCTACAAGGCCACTGTTCGCTCATGTATGGAATATTATTGCCCCATCTGGACTGGTGCATCTACCACTAGTCTATCCCTCTTACATAGGGTCCAAAAAGAGTCTTCAATCTAATGGGTCTCACTTTGTCAACTAAGCTCCAGCCCCTGTCTCATCACCACAATGTTGTATCTCTGTGTCTGTTTTACAAATATCTTAATAGAATGTGCTCTGATGAACTCCTTGCGCTTGTGCCTCCTCGACATACATCTCTGACAAATCTGCTTAGCAACAAAAGCACACTCCTTCACTGTCGAGATTCCTAAATGCCAGAAAACTTTCTACTCTAATAGTTTCTTTCCTCAAACAAATAGACTTTGGAATTCCCTTCCTGCTACCTGCTTCCCCGACTGTACTGATATGCAGAAGTTTAAATGTAATGTAAATCAACATCTTGTTAATCTTTCCTAGGCATGGTCGCAAATAGCAGCTCCTTACGTCCAAGTGGCGATATGCCTTAGGGGCGAGTAAAAAAATGAATGCTTGAGAGTAGGAGGAAAGCAGAAAACACTAATAGTTTTCTAACAGATCCATCTGGTTTGCAATGTCTTAGTGGTGCAAAGCACAACCGTGCATTCTAGGACCATCCTTTATTTTAGGTAATGCTTGGGATGTATCTATTTGCTTCCCCACAAGAGCAAATTAGGCATGAGGCCGTTTTTTAATGTGGAGGGTGGGAGAGAAGGGGGACCAGCTCCCGAGAAGTGGGAAATGGAAGCTGGATAGGGAGAGCCTCTTGGTATATAGGGTTGCCCCTGCATGGACCAGAAACCCATTGCTACAAGGACAATGGTCTTTGATTGCAGCATCTGTCGGGTCAGATACTACACTTTGATCTTGGCCCAAAGGCCACAAAGGTGGTATTTATTGAGGTATTTATTTGCTCCCCCACTGAGCAAATTAGACACAAGGCCGATTTTAAAAGTGAGGAGTGAAGGGGAAATGGGGACCAACTCCCCGGGGAGTAGGGGAGCTGGATAGTGACAATTGGTATGAAGGGTTGCCCCTTCATTGACCAAGGTCTTATATGTGGGGTCGCCCCCACATATGGTCTTTGCTTGCAGTATCTGCCGGAACAGATACTACACTTTGATCTTGTTTATATATTTTATTGCTTTTAAAAATTTTGAAAATACAATTAAGTAAAAAACAAAAGATTCTTAAACAACAAAATTAGGCACAAGGCCCTACAAGAGATTGGGGAGGGGACGGGTTCAGGGTCTTTGTGACTAAAGAGATTAAAAGTAATAAATGTAGACTTTGGAGTCTTACTCTTGACTGGCAACATTTACCAAAATACCCCATTCACTCTATGGATCTTAATATAACTAATAGATCCCCAGCGTTTAAGAGTCAAAAACATATTTACAATTTATAAACAGTTGTCTGTGTGTCTGTGTATGCATTTTTTTTTTTCATATTAATTTTGTGTGTGTGTGTGTGTGCATGTGTGAAAAAGTAAAGTTCAATTTCATTGGTAAATAAAAAAGTTTTTGAATTAAGAACTTTTTATTCTAACTCCAAACTAACCCATAACTACATATTTCTTTTATTTTGCAAATTTGATTTCCTTTAGTTTATATTGTGTAGCTGAATAAGAAATTGATTTAACTTTTGTCATTTGTAATTAACATGCTTTCAGCGCAATTACTACAGTGTAATCACACATGATATACCAAAATAAAAACACTTCAGATAAAGTCTTCTTACATAGAATTCAGTTTCTTACATGACATCTGATGAAGTCAGTACAAACGTTACAAACTAATACTTGAAAAACAATCTGACATTTACTGTACTACAATATCATATTTGTATAGAAGTAGAAATCTGGATACCTATTCTGATACCTAATAAAAGAAAGGACACTCTTTGGGGCGGATTTTGATGATAACAAGTCACTAATTAGAAATTATAATAAACATTCAAATAATTTAAGAATTTTACCAAAATAAAATTGCATGGTAATCACCCAATTTCTGCCACAAAATTTTGATTGGCAAAACTCATAAACATAAAATATATATTTTCTAATTTCATCTTTTTTTTTTTTTTTTTTACATAATCTGGTTTGATGTTTTCCTAAATATTCAAATCACTATATTTTGCTGCTTAATATCAAATACAGCAAATGAGTTATTTTTTATGCATCAAACAATTACATTTTCTCATTCATCCAAACTAATCACTGAACATCAATTTCATATTTTCTTCACTAAAATATTACTGTGCTTGATATCATCAAGTGGAGCGGATCATTTTTTTTTTCATTTGTTCACACATTTTTCCAATTTATATATATTTTGTCTAAGATTCTTAGCCTATGTCATTGCATACCAATCTGTTTATTAAAAGTTAAGAAGTTATTCACTGTAAACACATATGTTACACCAAAATAAAAACGCTTCAGATAATGTCTTGATATTCAATTCAGTTTGTCACATGACATCTTATGAAGTCAGTAGAAATGTTACAGACTTTTGAATCTCAAACACTTTCAATACTGTGCACTGATATTTTCTTTTTTGGAATATAAACACATTCATGATTTTTTTTTACAAACGTTAAAAAATTTCACATTGTGTAGCAATGTACTGAAACAATTATAAAAATATTTGTTTTTATTTTGGATGATGCAGGACATCCGAAGAGAGATTTTTCTAACAAAATGAAAGTATAATTTTTAGCAATAGGTATCTAGGAAAAGGCCACTACATATGTTATAAGTTCCAAATTTCCACAACCTGGCAAATACTGGTACACGCTAGCAAATTTAGATTTGCAATTACAGAATATGATTCTAATTTTTTCCTTTGCTCTTTATTCTAACACTACACTAAGTTTACTGTTTTATTTCGCTAAAGTTGATATTGTGTAGAACAATAAGAAAATCATAGTGAACAATGCATTCAACAAAATTTCACACACATTTCTAGATACCTCTATCTAATAAGTTCAAAAGAAAGGACACACTTAGGGAGGTACTTTGGTGGTCAAGTCACTAAATAGAGATTAGCTGGTTTCCCGGCATAACCCAGGATGTAATAAAGATTGACTGAAATACATATTCTAGCTGGTTTCTAGGCGCTGCCAGGGATGTAATATAGACACATTATGTTGTATATTACCTGTTCTCTTCTCCCTAAGGTAAAACAATTTCATATACATGCTGTAAATTACCTATGCTAGGGATAAAACATGAACAATACCAGTCCTAGGGTAGATAAAACAAATAATACATAGAGATGAAAGATTCCTCTCCCCTAAGAATAAAACATATGTTCAATATCTGCTTTTGTTTTTTCATTGTTTATACGGTCCCGAGCAACGCCGGGTAGCCCTATCCTATATAACTAATAAATCCCCAGCGTTTAAGAGTCAAAAACATATTTACAATTTATAAACAGTTGTCTGTGTGTCTGTGTATGCATTTTTTTTTTTTTTTTTTTGTGTGTGCATGTTTGAAAAAAATAAAATTCAATTTCATTAGAAAATAAAAAGTTTTTGAATTAAGAGAAAGATTGTTCGTGGAGTGGGGAAAACTAATCAAAAGTGTTCATATCAAAAACAAAAAATAAATCCTACTGGGTTGTTAGTGAGGCCCCCCTGTACTAATCTAGGTGACTAGACCCCCCCCCTCCCCACTGTTTTCCGGGGAACCGAAAACAAGCAGGGCGATCCCTAATGGGGATTGGGGAAAATACCTTAATGGAAGTGGGAGAAAACAAACCAACGGTTGGAGGGGAGTTGGAAGGTGACCTCTGAGTAGGGGAGTGACCGAGGATGTTGAAAAAACAAGGATGTAGCACAAAGGGAATGGCCAGACTCAGAGGTTCTCTAGTACCAAAAAATAAAATCAGGAACAGGATCTCATTTGTACCAACAGTCAAGAGTCTTCTTAAAATGACTTAGCTAGAACCTAAGCGGGATGGGTTCCGAAGGACCTAGCACCGCCCGCCCGTGCCATGCTTAAGGAGGGAACAGGTATTGAAACTTGGCTCCTCGGTGGATGCACAGACTAGTGCTGTGCACCCACCTCTTGTCAAATTCCACTCCAGGCAACCTACTTTGATCTTGGCCCGAAGGCCACAAAGGTCCTTCCTGTGAGAGGAGGTTGCTGATGAAGTGTATCTGATGATTTAAAATCTCAAAAACAGTAATCAATGCTTCACTGTCGACAGGCATTCAAGCAACATTTTGTACACAAAAATAATTTAATTTACTAGTTAGTGCTCAGCTGTCTGACCATCTGAGATAAAAGCAAATAGATTTAAATCAGAAGCTAGAGAGTTAGTATACAGGTAGCCTGGGATGATCCATTATATTTAGATGGGCAAGTCCATTTGCTAGATTCTGCTTGCTTGCTTATACACAAGTGGATGCTCTGTTATATAAATATTGCTTCAGTCAAGCAAGAGATTTTATATCAACTGCACACCAACAGTTGAAACCCCTTTATGGTTGTGTCATTTTGATTCTACAGAATATTAGCCTTATTTTGATATGCTGTTAGAAATAAATACATTTTTTCAATATAATTTGCAAAGTAAAACAAAATTATGAAATATAAATAAATTAAATTAAATAAATAAAATAACAACTTGTCGTTTATGTTCATTTTTATGAATAATTATAAGAATTTTTTTATTGGTTCAAATTAAAAGCTGTCTTTTACGCTTGTATTAATCAAGCAGACTTTTTTTTTTTTTTTGGCGAATCTAAAAATTTGACCCACAAGAAAAGTCAACAAAACTGTGACTAAATGAAAGACAGTATTTTAAAAAGGCGATTCTAATACCAACGTTTTTGAAAATGAAGAACTTACTTCCAAGAAACTATCTTTCGAAAGAAAAAAATAACAGAAGACCAAACTTAAGTGTTGATTTAATTGTATTTTATTTGAGAGTAAGAAACTTCCGACAGATGCATCGGAACGTGACAAAACCAATATAGTTTTGAAGCTCGATCCTTTGGACGACAAATATTGAAAAATTGGCAAAAAACATTCCTCCACCCTCAACTGGGCAGTTTTGTACAAGGAGGGGCCACTTTCTTTTGCCGACATTTTAACAAGTCATCGTCACCGTTGGATTGGCTACGCTGAATACCAACGCTATCGACCTCTGATGCATGATGGAGACATCGGCTGAGATGTTACTTTGTTTTTTTTCCTGCGCTGTGTTACAGGTTCAAGCCTGCTTGCCTACTACCACTTTTTTTTAACACCTCTCTCCACCCAAACTGCCTACTACCACTTTTTTTAACACCTCTCTCCACCCAAACTGCCTACTACCATTTTTTTAACACCTCTCTCCACCCAAACTGCCTACTACCACTTTTTTTAACACCTCTCTCCACCCAAACTGCCTACTACCACTTTTTTTAACACCTTTCTCCACCCAAACTGCCTACTACCACTTTTTTTAACACCTCTCTCCACCCAAACTGCCTACTACCACTTTTTTTAACACCTCTCTCCACCCAAACTGCCTACTACCACTTTTTTTAACACCTCTCTCCACCCAAACTGCCTACTACCACTTTTTTTTAACACCTCTCTCCACCCAAACTGCCTACTACCACTTTTTTTTTAACACCTCTCTCCACCCAAACTGCCTACTATCACTTTTTTTTAACACCTCTCTCCACCCAAACTGCCTACTACCACTTTTTTTTAACACCTCTCTCCACCCAAACTGCCTACTACCACTTTTTTTAACACCTCTCTCCACCCAAACTGCCTACTACCACTTTTTTTAACACCTCTCTCCACCCAAACTGCCTACTACCACTTTTTTTTAACACCTCTCTCCACCCAAACTGCCTACTACCACTTTTTTTTTAACACCTCTCTCCACCCAAACTGCCTACTACCACTTTTTTTTAAACACCTCTCTCCACCCAAACTGCCTACTACCACTTTTTTTTAAACACCTCTCTCCACCCAAACTGCCTACTACCACTTTTTTTTAAACACCTCTCTCCACCCAAACTGCCTACTACCACTTTTTTTTTAACACCTCTCTCCACCCAAACTGCCTACTACCACTTTTTTTTTAACACCTCTCTCCACCCAAACTGCCTACTACCACTTTTTTTTTAACACCTCTCTCCACCCAAACTGCCTACTACCACTTCTTTTTAAACACCTCTCTCCACCAAAACTGCCTACTACCACTTTTTTTAACACCTCTCTCCACCCAAACTGCCTACTACCACTTTTTTTTAATACCTCTCTCCACCCAAACTGCCTACTACTACTTTTTTTTAACACCTCTCTCCACCCAAACTGCCTACTACCACTTTTTTTAACACCTCTCTCCACCCAAACTGCCTACTACCACTTTTTTTAACACCTCTCTCCACCCAAACTGCCTACTACCACTTTTTTTTAACACCTCTCTCCACCCAAACTGCCTACTACCACTTTTTTTAACACCTCTCTCCACCCAAACTGCCTACTACCACTTTTTTTAACACCTCTCTCCACCCAAACTGCCTACTACCACTTTTTTAACACCTCTCTCCACCCAAACTGCCTACTACAACTTTTTTTAACACCTCTCTCCACCCAAACTGCCTACTACCACTTTTTTAACACCTCTCTCCACCCAAACTGCCTACTACCACTTTTTTTTAACACCTCTCTCCACCCAAACTGCCTACTACAACTTTTTTTTTTTTTTTTTCGGGTTCCTTACTACACCATCTTGACGCACCCAGTCAATGTCAGGTATCCCCGCTAGTTTAAAATAATTTTCTTAACAGCGTACAATAACTACTGTTATACATCATAGAAGGAATTTAACTTTAGAGCTCTAATTCAAAACGTGCTTTTTTGTCTCAGACTGTTCTAGGATACAATGTAAAATTCATCAAATCCTCCACCTCCAGAAAAAAAAAAAGAAAAAGTTACTGAGAAGTTGCAACCGATTAAAATTTTTGATCAATGATAAAGAGAGCATTCTGTATTGAATGAACGAATCCAAATATTGAATTTAAAGTGAGACAAAACGGTACCTACGTAATTGTCATGGCGCTAATATTAACATATCCGAAAATCACGAAAAACGATGAGGTAGAAAAATTATTCATAATGAAAAATGAAATTGGTGGAAGGAAGCAAAATCACTACATTACGCTTATTAAAAGAAAAAAAAGAGAGAGAAGAGTTAACAGGGGAGATAATCAAGATTTGTTGCTTACGTCACGTGACGAACGTAATTCAAAATGTCAGAAAAAAATTTATTCCCCATACAGACTTTATCAAAAACTTTTTTTCGTTAATAATTATTTTCATACCTTATCGTTTTCCGTAATTTTTGGATATGTTACTATTTGCAACATGGAAATTATGTAGGTGCCATTTGTTTTACTTTAAATACAATATTTTGATTTTCGAATTTCGTTCATTCAATATAGAAGCACCTATTTGTCAACTAAAAACAGTACAAGATTGAAATTCCAATTTTACCTTTTGGTTGCTTTAATCTTTTGAAATTTAAAAAGGAAATTTTTCAGATATATTTCTTTTTAGGATTTATAAAGATAAAAAAAGATTAAAAAAAAAAAAAACTATTTTAGAGTTGCCGAGTTCAAATAACATAGCCAGAATAACACTGGCAGCCGACATTTTCTAGTACTGTAAATTTGTGCGGCTGAGGCAATTAAAACGTGTGAATTAATCATCTTTATATTATTATGCTTGTTGCTTCGGCCGTTATCATGCTGTACTTACCTAAAAACATAAGTGGAATATTCCGAACACATTTGATTAACTAAATTGGTGTCAATGCAATATTCTGATTGGCTGAGAAACACGCATATTAGCAACCTCGCTAACCAACCAAAACGTAAAAACAATATGGCGGATATATCTTGCAATTCAAACGTGATTTTCAATTAAAAAAAAAAAAAAAAAAAAAAAAAAAAACGTCAAATTTATATTACAAACATTGGGTTACAATTTACAGGTATATGAAAACGTTTATTTATAAAAACTTTATTTTACGCTCCAATTTTTTTTTTTTTTTTTTTACTTAAATATATTCCTATACCCACCCTCGAAATAAAAATGGACTATTCTCGTCGCATGTCGCCTATTAATTACCTTATTATTATTACACTATGCTTACAAACGAAGCCGTAATTGTTAGTGACTTGGCATTACCATCTAACAAGAATTAGCATCTCCTTCATCAATGATTTTAATAACAAAGATCAATGAATTTCATAGCTTCGAGAATTTGGGGGAGGGTGTATGGAAATCGCCCCAGACAAGGTATGAAGCCATCTGATTAAGTTAATTTGTGAAATAAGGGATGAACATTCATTTCTCAATTTCAAACAAGAAAAGTCCAGGACATTTGCGAAAACATGTAAATGTGTATACTAGCTGAAGCAACTTGTGAAATACTGATTTATTTCACAAGTCCAAAGAATAAAAACCAAAACAAAAGGCGTAAGTCTAAAACTGAGATGAATCAACAAAGTCAGAATAAATAATGGAAAATGTTCTGACAACATTGACAACGATCGTCAACCTCAATGTTGTGTGGCGTGGATTTCTTGTTCTGGCCGTGTCATCGTCTCTCACATTGGCGTCTGTCGAGGAGGCATGCACGGGTTCACAAGTATATAAAAAAAATTAAATAAAACAACTAAACAGGAAAGCACAGACTCCGACATTTTCTGTAAATATTTGTTGCACTCTGAATGTGTGACGTCATCAACATTCTGAACGCTGAGGTTCACATCTATGTTCTGTCGAAGACAGAGGAAAGGAAAGGCAAAGAAAAGGGGGGAACGAAAAGGCAAAGGGGGGACAGGAAAGGCAAAGAAAAGGGGGGACAGGAAAGGCAAAGAAAAGGGGGGACAGGAAAGGCAAAAAAAGGGGGGACAGGAAAGGCAAAGAAAAGGGGGGACAGGAAAGGCAAAGAAAAGGGGGGACAGGAAAGGCAAAGAAAAGGGGGGACAGGAAAGGCAAAGAAAAGGGGGGACAGGAAAGGCAAAGAAAAGGGGGGACAGGAAAGGCAAAGAAAAGGGGGGAAAGGAAAGGCAAAGAAAAGGGGGGAAAGGAAAGGCAAAGAAAAGGGGGGAAAGGAAAAGCAAAGAAATAGAGGAAAGGAAAAGCAAAGAAATAGAGGAAAGGGAAAGGAAAAGCAAAGAAATAGGGAAAAGGGAAAGAAAAGGGGGAAGAAAAGAGGAAGAGAAAGGCAAAGAAATAAAGGGTAGGCAAGAAGGAGAAAAGTAAATACGAACATGGAATAATAATATTTTTATAATTCAAGAGTAAAAAAAAAAAACAATTTTAATTTTCAACTAAATATTCTTTGATTAGGCAATAAATTATTACTATGTTTTAGAAGATGGCCTAACATCGCTGATAAATTAAAAAAAAAAAAAAATAAGCTTTGATAAGAATTTTCTTCAAATACTATCACTTCTCTTTGATTCACACGTATCACAGATAATCTTTCAGTGGAGTTGAGCCATAGAGCTAATGGATTTTGATGCAATCCTAAACCGGAGAGCAGTAAGCGTGCAATGATGTAAAGATGCGTAAAAAAAAAAAAAAAAAAAAAAAAACCTTGATGTGTAAAAGCAGATAACACACACACACACACACACACACACACACACACACACACACACACACACACACACACACACACACACACAGAGCAAGAAGAAGAAACAAGATAAACTACATTCAAAGAGACATAACACATGGCCACATCCGGAAATCCAGTGTAGCCAATTGTCCTTTGCTGATATATCAGCGATTAAAAATGTCTCTGGGGCAAATGCTGCAGAGGATAATGTCAGACCAGCAGAAAATGCTCAGTATTGATTCACTGGGAAACAGAAACACAGGCTCTTTAAACATAGTGGCTTTTTAAAAGATTTAGCAATCAAACAAGGTTTAGAATTTTTATACCAATTTTGATTAAAATGAAGCACACAATTTTTTCTTATAAAAAAAAAAAATGTCTAAAAGTTTAGACTTAAAGCTTAAGAGATCTTAAGATCCAAGGCAATGGCAGAAACACTAGAAGAAGACTTCCAGTCTGTAGTGGAATGGGGACAAAAATGGATAGTCACATTCAATGCTGCCAAGACTAAGCTTCTTTCCTTTAATAACTACAAGAAACCTGCTCAACCACTAATAGCCACGTCTAATGATACATTACCTGAAAGTACTTTGTTTAAACTCCTTGGCTTAACATTCACAAGGAAGAGGAGTTAGAACAAATATATTGAGGGCATTGCTAAGGCTGCTGCAAAAAAAAGCGGGTTTTCTCTTCCGTGCTAGAAAGTTACTTATGCCTGAGAGTATCCTCTACCTCTATAAGGCCATCATTCGCCCATGTATGGAGTATTGTTGCCACACTTGGGCTGGTGCATCTGCTTCTAGTCTCTCCCTCTTAGAGTTCAAAAGAGAGTCAACAACATAAGTCCTGCACTATCAGCTAGGCTTCAGTCACTGTCCCACTGACGAAATGCTGCATCCCTATGCCTGTTTTACAAGTATTTTATTGGTGGAATCTCTGACGAACTACAAGGCCTTGTGCTCCCTCAATGGAAATACACCAGACAAACCTGACACGCAGTGAAACCCCAGCCCTACACAATAAAAATCCTGAGATATAAGAAACCCTTCTACTCTAATAGTTTCTTCGCTAGCACTGCTAGACTTTGGAATTCCCTTCCGGGTTCCTGCTTTGTTGACTGTACTGACGTGTTGCTCAACTCTCTACATGGGACCCCTGCAAATTATATCCCAGATAGTAACCCCCCCCCACATCAAAGTGGCACTGTGTTTTGTTTGGGGGCGAAAATGAAAAAAAAAAAAAAGGGGCGAAAATGCAAAAAAAAAAAAAAAAAAAAATTGAAAATTCAGAAAATCTTGCTTGATTGGTGAACCAATAGCTATTGTTACGCATACATATTCATAATACTGCCGTTAAACTTTCACCTGACATATTCCATTTTTTTTTAATTTTCACACTTTTTCACCAATTTTCCCTGACTAAAACCAAAATGAAACCCATGGGTTCAAATACTATATATATATATATATATATAAAGTTTCATGTCTCTAGACCAAAAACTGAAAAAGGAGTTTGGTGGGCAAAATTTTTTAAACAAATATATATATATGTGCACCTAAATATATATATAGAAAGAGGTTTGTGTTTACTATAACCTTTTTACTCAAGTATAAATCATGAATATGCATGAATATAATTACACGTTATAGTTAACTTAAAGATGATCATCCCATAAGAAAACCGAAAAAACTAATAGGGAATTAATTAAAATGAATATTTAAAAGACTATGCAAATTAGCTACATCTTTTGCATATGAACGCAATTCCATGAGCCACACACACACAAAATAAATAAAAATTTATAGGAGTATATATATATATATATATATATATATATATATATAAGTTATGAAAATATACGGCAATTAAGTTACACAGAGCCTCCACATCGTGTTTCATCCCCGCAAGGAATCGTCCGGCTAAAATGAATGAAATTCATGTTACCTGGTATTTTTATATATCCCTGTGGTTTTTAGCTAGCTAACACATCAGATTCATTTTTATTCTCACCCGTGAGTTAAAGTTCTCATTAGCCAATAGCTGGGCTTTACTCAAACAGAGGTTTGGCTGACCTCTACTTCCTATTCTATTCTAACTTTATTGAAAGATTAATGGTTGATGAAAAATATGAGGACTAAGAAATATGCAACATAAATCGAGAAAAACAAAGCAAAATAATCTATTGCTGAACGGTATTATATAGCAACAACAATAATAATAATAACGATAATAATAACAATAATAATAACAATAATAATAATAATAATAATAACAACAATAATAACAATAACAATAATAACAATAATAATAATAAAAGTGCACAGTTATTTTATTTCTAAGTGCTACGGAAGTTTTGAGATAAAAACGTCCTTTGGGGAAATAAAAATCAATTTTAAATCATAAGTCACCAAAATGGAGCGATTCCAGATAAGTGTCATCTAACAGGTGACATTTTTTTTTTTTAAATAACAAGAAAGACCCAAAGTCGTTGCAGCAATTGAAAATCTATTGAACATCTACAATTCTTTTGAAAGTCACAAAACTGCCACAAAACCTTTTACTAAATTCTCTTAGGCGGCAACTAAAAGATAAACAGTTTTTTTTTAGAAGAAAAAAAAAATGCAGAAAATTCTGCATAGACAAAATAAAATAAAAATAAAATTCTCCAAGTTTCTAAATTGTAATTAAATTCTAATAATTTGAGCTTGAAAATTTGATGATACTAACTAACGATAACCACTTAACTGGGATTGAACTAATTATGCAAGAGATACTCCTTTGGGCAAGGATCAAGTGTAGTACCTGCAATTATTTTAGCCAAGAGTAGGATAGCCAAACAATTTATAGTAGACCAATGCTGACTAACAACCCGCATTTTCAACATTTTTGATGGCCTTGTGCTTTATTCTCTATATAATAAAAATATTAAAAATTTCCCCAGTCAAGAAGGATTTCTCTGAGGATAGAACAGATACTACACTTTGAATTAGTCTCCACATAATCTTACCTGTCTGTTTAAATGTATGTATGTACGTACGTTTGTATATCTGCCTAAAACTTTGACAGAGGGGACGGATTTTCACGAGATTGGTATTGTTTTGAAGGTCGACCCTTCGGACGACAAATATGGAAAAATTGACTGAAAACATTAATTCCTTCATCCTCAACTGGGCATTTTTCTACAAGGAGGGATCACTTTTTTTTGCCAATATTTTTGAAAGTCATCCCCTCTTTTCAATTGACTAGCCTTAATTTTTTGGCACTTCCGGTTTGGCGATGGACAGAACAGGAAAGACGTCACCTTTTTTTTTTTTTTCACATTCTTTTCCTCTTTCGTGGTATGGGTTCGAGCCTACCTGCCTAATACCACTTCTTTTTTTTTTTTTTTGCTCAACACACACACACCTCCAGGCAACGCCGGGCACCCAGGCTAGTAAAAGATAAAATACAATATGAAAAAAGTAATAATTTTTCTCAACACTCTTTATGGCTTGTGTTTAATCCTTCATACTGTATGCTATATAGTTTTTATTTCATACTGTATGCTATATAGTTTTTATTTCATACTGTATGCTATATAGTTTTTATTTCATACTGTATGCTATATAGTTTTTATTTCATACTGTATGCTATATAGTTTTTATTTCATACTGTATGCTAGTTTTTATATGGAGAATAAATAATTCAAAATTTAGCTTTCTGCTTTCTCCTCAAAATAGGAGAAATCTTTCTTGGCTGAGGAAATTTTAATCTGTGTCCTTTTGGAGAGTTGTATACCTTGTCCCCTACATAAAAACCGACCTTGTACCTAACTGTCCTTGTAAATAAATAAAAATAAATAAATAAAAAATTGTGCCCATGTAAGTTATAAAAATTAAAAAAAAAAAAAGAAAAGATTCACAAGGTTTATAAATTCTAATTTTTGCAAAGATTGTGTCATCCAATGTAAACGAAAACATTAAAAACTAAAATGCATACAAATGCCGGCATCAGATATGCACAAGGAATGTGTACAGTTACTGTGCATACCATCTATATCAGACTGTACTGACATGTAAAAGTTAAATGTAATGTGAATAGACATCTCGCTACATAACTCCCCGCAATCCCCTGTTAAACATGATCTCAAAGTAGCTCTTTATGTCAAAGTGGCAATACGCCTTGTTTGAAGTAAAAAAAAAAAATAAATAAATAAATAAAATAAAATAAAAAATAAGATGAATTGTTTTAATGAGGTTTAAACGTGGCTCAGAACGGTTCAGCAAGATAACGAACCGATTCTGGGTGCCAACAATCTACAGTGTTTGCCGTTGAATTCGTGATTAGCTGTCGACAGTGTAAGCGTTGGCGTAGGATCGCCGAGCTTGGTCAGCTTTAGTGCGAGATGTGGTGAATTTATTGGAAGGAATCGGCTTAAACGATCCGAGGTGAATGCAGCCTCAAGACAAGAAAGGGATTTAAATTCTAAAACAGTGGTTCTCAACCTTTTTTTTTTTTTTTACTCATGGACCCCTTTTCCCTTCTTTTTATCTTGGTGGACCCCTTCATAACTATTGGTCATTAGACAATCTCCTATTTTTCACTAATATAAATTTTGAGGTTTTAATAATCAAAGAAATATTATATAATTAAGCTTTATTTTTAAATGAAAACTAATTTAATGGGGTAAACCTGTAAAATAGAAATATAGTTAAAATAACTTGAATGATTGAAAAAAAAAAAAAAAAAACTATACAAAATTACAGTAGAAATTAAATTTTTAATAAAAACTATTCTGAGTTAGTTTTCTTCATGGGCCACCAAAATATCGTTGCAGACCCCTATCTTGTTATGTTTTGCTTGTGAACCCCCAAAAATATTCCATGGGCCCCTCTAGGGTCCATGTGGACCCCGGTTGAGAATCCCTGTTCTAAAGTATTCAATAAATGTTTGATGAAATGACGCATTTGTGAAATGCCCACCATTCAACAGGGAGGGGAGTTATAAAAAAAAAAAAAAACAACAACAACAACAAAAAAGAATGATGTTACTTGGCCTTCGGGCCGGGATCAAAGTGTAGTATCTGTTCCGGCAGATACTGCAAGCTATGACTAGCTAGGACTAGCTATGACTAGCAAAGACCAGATGTGGGGGCAACCCCACATGCTTGACCTTTAACCAGCTCCCATTTCCCACCTCTCGGGAGCTGGTCCCCTTTTCCCCTTCCCCCTCCCTTCACTCCTCACATTAAAAATCGGCCTTGTGCCTAATTTGCTCGGTGGGGGAGCAAATAAATACCATCTGTTCTTCAGATGCTGCACTTCAATTTCTTGTTCTCTGTCAGTGGAGGAGAAATCCTTTACGACTAAGACAATTTTTATTTTTGTTCCTTTTCTCCAAAAAACGACCCTGGTGTCTAACTCTGTCCCGTGGGGAGGCATTGTAAATAGGAACAAAAAAAAAAAAAACAAACAAACAAAAATAGTGAGAGATCAAGTTGCAAAAATCGAAACAAACCTGAATTTAAAAAAAAATAGCCGTTTGTTGACAGGGGTGGGCGATAGAGGTGCCATGGTAAAGGTGATGCTATTGAAATCAACACCTCACAAACAAATGGATTTTGGTTTGGAAAAAATTTAATAATAAAAAATATAATCCATCAAAATTTCTGCCTTGATAATTTTTTTTTTCAAACTAATATCTTCATTTTAATTGCTATTAGCCGTATATGTGATCCAATGGGTCACAGCCACTAATACCATTTTTTTTAAAATAAACTTTTATTTGCACCAAATAAGGCTTAATGCCACTGAAACATAAGTGCTACTATGATGGGGCCCATATTTAAGAGGGAATGCTGGATGGTGTGTTTGGCAGCAAGATGTTTGTTCATATAAATTTATACATATACTAGCATTTCAGCCTGGCGTTGCCCGGGTGTTTGGATGTGTCTTGAGCAAAAAAAAAGTGGTACTAGAAAGGTAGGCTCGAACCCGTACCGCGAACGCGGAAAAGAATGGGGGAAAAAAACTGACGTCTTTGCTGTTACGACCACCACCAAACCGGAAGTGACTGTTTAAATTAAGGCTAGACAATCGAAAGGGGAGAATGACTTTAAAAAATATCGGTGAAAAAAGAGACCCCCCCCCTTTGTAGAAAAGTGCCCAGTTGAAGGTGAAGATATTAATGGTTTTAGCCAATCTTTCAATATTTGTTGTCTGAAAGGTCGAACCTCAAAACGATACTGATCTTGGTAAAATCCGTTGCCTCTGTCGAAAGTGTTAGGCAGACATACAAATATACATACATACATTTATATATTGGTAACTAAAAATTTTCGACCCAAACCGATTAAAAAGCTTGCCCTATCTCTGAATACCCTTTATGTAAAATTTCAAATGTTTAGACCAGAAATTGTCTGAGTAATTTGGTAGAGACCGCAGAGGCATTTTGTTTTTTAAGTTTAACCCCTAAACATTTGTTTTGGGCTCAAATCAAGTTAACTGAGCACTTTTCTACAGGGGGGTGGGGGTCGCTTTTTTCGCCGATATTTTCGAAAGTCATCCTCTCCTTTCGATTGCCTAGCCTTAATTTAAACCTACGTCACTTCCAGTTTGGCGGTGGTTGTAACAGCAAAGACGTCAGGTTTTTTCCCCGTTCTTTTCTTCCTTTGCGGTATGGGTTCGAGCCTGCCTTCCTACTACCACTTTTTTTTTTTTTTTTTTTGCTCAACATACACCTCCAAACACCCGGGCAACGCTTGGCTGAAATGCTAGTAATCCATAAAAGTGAAATTGTCTGTGTGTATACATTTCCCTACCAAACTACTTCGTCAATTTTCAGTCTACAGACTCGAGATTTAACATAAGGGGTATTGAGATTTGGGAAAATCTTTTTAATTGGTTTTCGGCCAGAAATTTGGCTGCCATGGTCAAAGTTCAACGATTTGATCTTCGAAAACTCTGCCAATTTTGGGTCTAAGCACTTGAAATTTTAGATGTAGGTTACTTCGACATGGATCAAACTCTTTAATTTGATTGAAGCCCAAAACATTAAATGTTAGGGGGGGAAAATTGGGGTCAAGATTAAAAAAATTTACCTATGCGGTCTCTACCAAATTACTCAGCCAATTTTTGGTCTAAACATTTGAAATTTTACATAAAGTGCATTCAGATATAGGGCAAGCTTTTGAATCTGTTTTTTTACCAAGAATGAAGCTGCCAAGGGGTCAAAGATCAAAAGATTTTACCTTTGTGGTATCTTGCAAATTATTCAGCCAATTTTGCGTTTAAACATTTGAAATTTTACATAACGGGTATTCATACATGCAAACTTTTTAATCAGTTTTTAGGTGAAAATTTGGTTGCCAAGAGGTCAAAGTTGAAAAAGTTAACCTTTGCAGACTCTACCAAACTTCTTCACCAATTTTGTATCTAAACATTTGAAATTTTAGATGCAAGTTACCTGGACAGGAGTCAAACATTTTAATATATATATATATATATATATATATATATATATATATATATATATGCACATAAAGTTATGAACAGTACATAGGGCCCGAGCAAATGATTAATACTTATGTATTGATTATACATATATATATATATATATATATATATGTAGATGACAAATATATATATATATATATATATATATATATGTATGTATGTATGTAGATGACAAATATATATATATATATATATGTATGTATGTATGTAGATGACATATATATATATACATACGTTTATAATCAATACACAAAGTAAATTTCAAAAGTATTTCTCGTGGTTCATGGTGATCGAATGGATTTGGTCCTAGCTGATGGAGTCAGAGATGGTTTCGTTGCCATGTTCGAATCTCTTGATCGGCGTAAATTGTGACACCCTGCACTGATGATTCCTGAAAATATGAAACACTAGTGTCTGTAGGTATTAAATAATTATTATAGTAAATAATTATGTCAGCCCTTTAAGAAACTCGTTTCTTATCGTTGAGCACTTTCAGTTGAAATAAAGTCGGTCAATTTAGCTTGTACGAGCAGATCATCGTATAATGATTAGATCATTTTGACAGACGGTAAAAATAAATGTTTAAATTTCAACAGTATTTCTCGTGATTAACGGTGGCCGAATGGAGTCAGAGATGGCTTTGTATCTCTCAACTGATGATTCGCGAAAGGATGAAACACTAGTCTCTATAGGCATTTAATAATTATTATAGTAAATAATTTATATATATATATATATATATATATAATCAATACATAAAGTATTAATTATAATAATTATTATAAGACTTGCTGACAGCGGTAACCTCAAAGGAAAGCACTACACCTTTTTTTCTGGCAGGAGAAATCACATGACCAAAACTGTGTGCATAGTGTTGGTTTTGAAATCCGTTATCCTACAAACTAACTAAACTGCAGCTTAACACCAACCATGATAGTCTATATATTATCTGCGCATATGCCTCAACTCTTGCAGCTATGCCAGATGCAAAAGACGACTTCTACAACCAACTGGATTCACAGGTCCAAAAGCGTACCAAATGATGAAACACCTTATCATTCTGAGTGATTTCAATGCCCATGTAGAATCCTGCCATGTTGATTGGCCTTTCTCCTTTGGCCATTTTGGTATAGAGAAAATGAATGAAAATGGTCAGCGCCTACAAGAGTTCTGCTAATACCATGGACTCTACACAACTAACACAGCATAGTCTCATGGCAACATCTAAGGTCTAAGCACTGGCACCAGTTAGACCTCATTATCACCAGATGTGCCTTCCTGAACTCTATCAGCCTTACAAGACCCTACCACAGTGCAGATTTTGACATGGACCACACTTTGGTGTATATATATATATATATATATATATATATATATATAACTTATAAAACAGTAATCTACAGACACGCATGTTTTGAGATTCAATTTCTCGTCAGTGTAGCCTGACTGTTTCTAGGAATCGAACCTCAGACCATGTGTATTATGGTCTAGTGTGTTAACCGTTACGCCACGAAGTCCTAGATCATTTTAAGTGTTATTTTTATCGCTTTTAAACTTATGTAGGTCGTTTTTGTTGTTGATTTTTAAACGATAATACAGTTAATAAGCGTCTTCAACATTGAAGCTTTTTTTCCTTAGAAAATCGCCCATATTTTGTTTGGACGTAAACAAATATTTATTTATTATTTAATATTACTTATAAAACAATAATCTACGGACATGCATGTTTCTAGAAATCAAACCTAAGACCATGTGTATTATTAAAATAAACACAAAAAAAAAATATATATATATAAAGCTGAACGTCTGTGTGCGTGTGTGTGCCTGGTCACGAATAGGCTCCTATATGGTTGACTATTATAGAAAACTGATTACATATAATGATAGAAGATCTATCGAGACACAGGAATGGGTATGTTTGATCTGGCAGAACGGTGGTTCATTAAAATTGTGGGGTCTGCGTTCGCGCCTGGTCCACAAAGTATGGAAATAAAAAATTTTTAAATTTAAAACAAAAAACGTTTACCAGGGTTTTTGATATAGATGTACATAATACTTTGATAAGTATGTTTTAACTTAAATAAGGGTGGTATAATAAAATTGTGGGGTCTGCCTTCGCGCCTGGCCTCCATAGAATGGAAATAGGTACAAACTTTAATAAAGACTTTTCATATCTATCTGCGTAAGTATACTTTGAAAATTATGTTTCAGTTTGAAGAAAAATGGTATAATAAAATTATGGGGTCTTCGTTCGCGCCTGACCTCCATAGAATGGAAATAGGTCACAAAGTTTAACAAGGTTTTTTAATATAGATCCACAGAACATTGTGATAAGTATTCCAGTGTGAACATGTATGGTATAATAAATTATGGGGTTTATCTATTTTATTTTTACTTTCATCATATTTTGCTTTGGTTTTGATACCCCCAAATTCGAAGCTATCTTTTTACAACCCTTCCTTTTCATAATCTATCATACTTTCATAAATCAGAGTCCATTTTCTGTAGGCTGTTTTTGAATCCAATCAACGACGGGTAGTTTTGCTAGTATATATATATATATATATATATATATATATATTGCATTTTCACCTCAAACAAGGCAATAGCAACTTTTATGTAAGGGTTATTATTTGGGGCATAATTTGCAGGGGTACTATGTAAGTAGTAGAGTAGCAAGATGTCTGTTTACATTACACTTCTGCATGTCAGTATAGTCAGGGAAGCAGGAACCCGAAAGGGAATTCCAAAGTCTAGCAATCCTAAGGAAGAAAATATTAGGGTAAAAGGCTTTCTTAGATCTGGGGATTTTTACTGTGTAGAGGTTGGAATTTTGCTGCTTTTCAGATGGTACTTACGTCGAGGGGGGGTACAAGGGCTTGTAGTTCATCAGAGCACATACCATTAAAATACTTGTAAAACAGGCAGAGGGATGCAACATTTTGTCGATGGGACAGAGTTTGAAGCCTAGCTGATAGTGCGGGACCTATTACGGTGTTAAATCTCTTTTGAACTTTGTCTAAGATTGAGAGACTAGTAGCAGATGCACTAGCCCAAATGTGGCAACAATACTCTATGCATGGGCGAATGGTGGCCTTGTAGAGGTACAGAATACTTTCAGGCATAAGTAACTTTCTAGCATGGTAGAGAGAGCCCACCTTCTGGAAATATTGGAAATTTATTTTATGTTATGTACTATTACTGTTGTTGTTGATGCTATTACTTAAAAACGGGGTGAAAATAAGCAAAAAATAAAAAAAAAATAAATAAAAAAAAATAAAAAAAATTAGATTCATATAGGATTCGAACCTATGCCTCAAGAGGAATCGTCTAGGATGGGTGTTGTTTTGAACCACTTTTAGTAATATTAAACGTGTAAACAATAGCACATACAAAAAAAAAAAAAAGAAAAGAAAAAAAGTTTGCTTAAAAATATATCTTTAAGCAAGTATATATGAAAGTGTTAATTTTTAATGGATCCTAGTCAAATTATCCACTAAACAAGTATTGTACCTATTTACTATGCCTCCCCACAGGACAGAGTTAGACACCAGGGTTGTTTTTTACAGTGGAGAAAAGGTACAAAAATAAAAATTGTCTCAGTCGTGAAGGATTTCTCCTCCGCCGAAAGAGAACACGGAAATGAAGTGTAGCATCTGAAGAACAGCTACTACACTTTGATCTTGTCCCGAAGGCCAAAGTGCAATTTTTTTTTCCGTACGACACCTACCTCCTCCCTCCCTGCGTAATCACTTCATTATGAAGATTGGGAAATGGAAAGGTTCATTCAATTGTCTACTGATCGTGGCTGATCCACTGTCAAACTTTTCATCCTCCAAAAGTGAATATATTCCCGGTTCCCAAGGCAACAAACAAACCTGATGTTGCTGAATGTTTTAGAAGATTCATAATTCGTATTAATTTGAATTATTCTAACTACACTTCTCATCTTTAGTGTCATTCTCACAATATATTGGCGGATGTAACCTTCGACCTTCTTTAAGTCGTCTTACTGAACTTTGGAATCCTATCAAATTCAGGAATCTGAACACAATATTTTGAACAGAACCCCTTTAATTTAATCTACAGGGGTAACATGATCTTGTTCCCTCAGCCATGACTGCAAAGACATTGGCGGAACGGATAAAGTACTAAGTTAAATTCAGTTTTAAATGACACTTTTCAGGCGGTTGAAAATTAAATTCTCAGTGCAAACGATACCAAGAATACAATTACAAATTATTTCTATCCAGTGATGGCTTGAGGGGAAATAAATTATCAAGTCACTGAAATGGTGTTTTAATTTATTTCAATTCTAAAACACACACACACATATATATAAGTTCGTCAACATAAGAAAATCACCTATCATAATTTTGAATATCTATAAAAACGTCAAAAGCATATTCATAACGTATATTGTTAAAAATATAAGTCTTTTACAATAGAACCCCCAATACGGTGACCCTAGGATACGTTTTTTTTTTTTAGGTTACGATGTGGAATACAATGTTTTTCCAGACCCTGGTTACGGTATTTGGCCCGCCTTATGGCGTTATTTATAATGTTATTTGATTATATACATGTGTATTATATACTGCACCGTATTTTGTTTCTAATTTTTAATGCCGTATCCCGGGGTTCTAGTGTATTTTAAAATGAAGTTTTAACCACAGCAGTTAAACAGGAATCAAGTTTAACAAGGAAGAAAAAGAAAAAAAGTCATTAAAAAAAAAGTTTAAGTATACTACGAAAGGGCTAAAGTTAGTAACCACATTGTAGGTATTAATTTTGTTCAGACAAAAAAAAAAAAAAAAAATGAAAGAAAAATACTTCTCTGACCAAACATTAATATTTACATTTTTTTGAATGATCATCAATCATGAAGATATAGAAAGTCAGTGATCAGATTGTGGGTGTCTCAATCTTTTGAACTGCAAACTAATACAAAGAGATGTTTATTTAGAACTAGCGTTTGACCTGGAGTCAACAATGTCATGTAATCATTCAAAAATCTCAGTCACTCTCAATTTATCTCTAAAAGAAAAAAAAAAAGAGTTAGTGTTGGTCAAAATAATAGTGACAGCTAGTATGAGAATTTTGAAATATCTAAAAAAAAAAATTAAAAAAATCCCTCAAAATTTGCTCATTTGTTTTCTTTTATTTATAAACTAGAAGGTTACCTGGCATTGCCCGATTGTAAAATACGCTTAAACATGATATTTTGATTAATGCAGATTTCGTATTTAGCGGGGGTGCTCGGCGTTGCCCGGGGTGTTTGGAGGTCTTTAAAAAAAAATAAAATGTGGTAGTAAGCAGGCAGGCTTGAACCTGTGACACGAAGGCGGAAAAGAAAGTGAAAGAAAACCTGAGATCTTACCGCTACGTCATGACATGAGTGGAAGTGTAAAGTGTTCAAATTTAGTGATGTCGCCCATAATGCCATAGCGGATAGTGAAACGAATGAGAATCACACACTTAAGTATGGCTGTAGGCCAGTTAAGCTTTCAGCTTTTTGCCGTATGTTTCCCCACGATGTTGAAGAAAACCAGCTCCTCCCTCTGGCAGTGTCCAAATGAATACCAATTGTCTGATATGAAGGGTTTCCTCCACATTGATCAAAGCTACTTATCTACAAGCTGTCCCGGCCCGGAAGGCTAGGAGGGACTTGCATTTGCTTTGATCGGTTTCGCTTTATTTATACAAAAAAGACAAACACACGAAAGGACAGGACGGAGGGAATTTATTAAAAGTCGATCAAAATAAATGTAGAGACAACGTCCGTTTTTAAATCATAGATTTTATAATCTAGTAAGTATAAGGATATATATAGACTAGCGGGGGTACCCGGCGTTGCCCGGGTGTTTGGAGGTGTGTGTGGTGTTAAAACAAAAAGAAACCCGGAAGGGGGGGGGTGAAAGTTGGTAGGATCGAACCCAAAGCCCTGAGGCGAAGTTTGAAAATAGAATCGGCCAGCCAGAATGAGTTACTGAAAGATGTTTGAATTTATTTAAGTAAGAACCAAATTGACAGGTGCGCACACGGAAGTCGTAGAGCAATAGCTATTCAGCAAATGAGGTCAATGACCAGGTTTGTTTGTTATAAGCGAAGTAAAAAAAGAAAACAACGTTAAAACTTAAGTGAGGGGGGTGTAATCAAAACATAGAAAAAAAAAACTAACGTAAGGCAAACGAACGATGTTAAATGTAAAAATCGAAGAAACAAAAAAGAAATGGCTTAAATAAGCCTGTTTCGATATTAAAATTAAAAAAATCGGTGGGTACCCGGGTGTTTTTGGGTGTGGGGTTGAGGGGTGGATAAGCGAAGTAAAAAAAAAAAAAACAGAAAAACGAACGTTACATGAAAAATAGCTTAAATAACACTGGTTCAATATTTAAATTTAAAAAAAATCGAAAAAAAAAAAGAAAAAAAAAAAGACATCTCACACCACGATTTGAACCCAAAATGTTTATATAATGAACCAATGCGCTAACCAACTGAACTAATACGACGACATGAAATTTAGTCAGTTTTTCAACTATTTAAAGTAAATAAGGTAATTACATCATCTGACGCATGCGTAGAACCGGTCGTCGTTACGAGAGGACCGTTTCTGTTGACCTCCCACTGTCGAAAATTGTCGATTTCGGGGTGAAAAAAAATGAACGATTTTGGCCAATTTTTCGATATTTTTCATGCGAAGGATGGGGCTTCAATATGATACTGAATTTGTGAATTTTTGTTCTGCCTGTTGAAAGTTTGTAGCGGACACACAAACACACATTTTCGCTTTTATATATATATATATATATAGAAAGACTAGCGAGGGTGATCCGCATTGCCGGGTGATTGGAGGTGTGTGTGTAGGGGGAGGGTGGTAAGTAATTACCCTGTTTAAATATTATTTAAAAAAAAACAAAAAACTTTAAACTTCTTTAAAAAAAATGGGAGAAAATCAAAGCAAAAAATAAAAAAACAAAAACAGCAAACGAACATAAAAAAAGGAAAAAAATTGAACGTGTTGGGGGAAAAAAGCAGCGAAAAGCAAATAAAAAAAAAATGGCATAAATAACCCTGTTTTAATATCGAAAAAAAAAATTTTATCTGATACTTCGGATCGATTGAACCTGCAATCTTAAGATAACAACACTGATGACGTGTGTTTGGAGGTGTGTGTAGGGGTGTAAACTAAAGAATAAGCGAAGTAATAACCCTGTTTAAATATTATAAAGTGGAAAAAAAAAAAAAAAACGTTGCCCGGATGTTCGGAGGTGTAAAAGAAAAAAAAGTTTTGGTAGGGAGGTAGGCTCAAACCCGAAGCCTTGAGGCTAAGATGGAAAAAACAATCCGATACATTACCCAGATGCTAAAGAGACAGAGAACTAAGAACTGACGAAATTAAATGTTTAATAAAATACAGCAAGAGGTTTAAACTAACGTCAACGTTTTCTAGGTCAAATATCCGCCATCGTCGTAGTGGCAGTAGGAGAGAAAATGAAGGAACGATTTTTTTGCTACCCCAACTTGTAGAAAAGTGTTCCATTGAGGGTGAAGGAATTAATGTTTTTGGCCAATTTTTCGATATTTGTCATCCGAAGGTTTGAGCTTCAAAATGATACCTATCTGGTGAAAATCTGTCGCCTGTGTGAAAATTTTTTGCAAGACATACACACACACACTTTGCCTTTTATATATATTGCCCGGGTGTTTTTCGGGGTATGTGAAAAAAAACAAAAAAAAACAGGTGCCCGTGAAAAAAGAACGAAGCCTTCACGACGCGCAGTTGGAAAATAGTAAAGTGTTAAAAAAAAAAAAAACAGGTGCGCGTTTTTGATTGACGTGACGGTGATAGGTATTCAGCAGTTACGATTTTGTGCGGGACAGTTTTGAATGAGGTGAATAAATCGGTTTGTTTGTTTTTAAAAACCCGCTCCCTGTTTATTAGGAGGAGCGAAATGAAAGCTACAGTCTGATATGACGAAGTCGACATTGAACAAACGTTACTTAGCTTTCTTGAGACAACTGGCTTTCGGCATGTGATTAGAGTCGAGTTTCGCTTTTTTTATACCGAAAACCGAATGTAATGCGGGAAATGTCGAATAATTAACGTTTGAAAGTCAATAAAATTAAATAGACAGGCGAGCTCCGTGGATAACTCTGAGATATTACAATTTATAGATGATATAAAAAGTTTTAAGAAGTTGTGAACCGAGCAAGCGCTTCTTTGAAAGAAGCCTTTTGTGGACATCGAGGAAAAGCGTACATACATACACATATACATTTTCGCTTTTATATATATATATAGATAGATTATATTGGACCCAATATATAGTAATGATTTAAAGAGTTTAAAAAAAAAATATGACTCGTGCGCCACCGAGAATCAAAATCAAAATGTTTCGTTCCTGATTCATTTTTGCCTCTGCTGTTAATGACTGAGCTATGACGACATGTTTGCTGCAAGGCTTAAAATTAAAACATGAACCAATAGCTATTACGTTACGTATGCATATACGTAATGTTGTCATTCGACCATCACCTGGCAAATTCCATTTCTAAAATTTCTACACTTTTGCACCGATTTTTCTTGGTTAAAACCCAAATACAAAGTCTCACATGGGTTTGAATACCCTATATATTTAGTTTCATATCTGTAGACCAAAAAATGACAAAGGAGTTTGATAGGCAAATATTTTAAATATATATATATATATATATATATATATATATATATATGAACATAAATATATATAGAAAGAGGTTTGTGTTTACTATAACCTTTTTACACAAGTATAAATCATGTAGAATATCTGCATGAATGTAATTACATGTAATAGTTAACTGAAGATGATTATCCACATAAGAAAACTAAAAAAACCTAATAGAGAATTAATTAAAATGAACGTTTAAAAGAATATGCAAATTAGCGATATCTTTAGCAGATGAATGTGATTCCACGAGCCATATATAACAATGTTGTATTTTCTTTTTAAATAAATAGAAAAAAAGGGTTTTTAATATGAATATCAATACACCCCCCCCCCCAAAAAAAAAAAAAAAATTTATAGAAGTATAGTTTTGAAATTTATTTTATGTTTTTAATATACACATACATGCAAACACAGGGAGTGGTACACACAGTGCGGCGTAGTGTATCAGAACAAGCTATCCATCTGATTTCCCCTCTTGCACACATATTAGTGAATGGAAAATTAGATTATAATCAGTTAACGTACTTCCTAACTTCCGGTGTAGTGCTACCAGACGGAGTGGTGACAAGGCAAATCAGTTCCTTCACTTGTATTGTTCTTCAGACATTATTGAAAACTATCCAATAAAAATTAACAAAAATTATGCAGATAAAAATAACAATTACCGTATATACTTGTGTATAAGACGATATGCATTTTAAAACCAAAAAGTGTGTCATTTTAGGTATTACCTGTGTATAAGTCGACTGTAGATTCTAGACAAATTAAATGGCCCATCTCAGCTCTTTCTTGCACAGATAATTACCTTTTCAGAGTTTTTTTTTTTTTTTTTGTAAGACATATTATAAATTGTTTCTCGGCATCCGCAAGCGATAATACGTGCATTTATTCAAGTGTGGTCTATTCGATTTTCAAATATGGAAACAATCCTCTGCACACTTACATGCAATGAACACAAATGTTGCTAATCAGGCATTCTGATCAATGACCTCCTGTACATTCCAGGCGCCGAAACTGCTTTTAGACAAAATTTATATCACGTACCATAACATAAATGCATACATTTCATGAGCCGTAATATACTGTAATAATGTGAGTGCATGCGTTAGTGTTATTAAAGGGTTAAATTAAATAGTTAATAAATAGTTAATATTGTCGTTTATAGAACTTTTAATAGTAAACTTGGGGGAGAATGACATATCGTAAATACTATATTTCCCAACTTACTTAAAAAAAAAAACCGTCACATCATCACTGAATACATCATATCGAACTTAGGCCTATAGCTATGTCTAGAAACTGAACATTGTGAAAGCTATTCCAATTATTATTAAGCCTCCCACTGAAAAACTGCGCATGTGCTTACATGCTGACAAACACACTGCAGAAGGGTTAGGAAGGAGTGCGATTAATTACTAGGGTTAACAGTATATACAGAGTGCACAAACAAAATGGTGTTTTCTATGTTATGATCGAGCGCTGAGTCGCACTTTAACATTTTCAAAAACATTACCTATGTATAAGTCGACCCCGCCACCCCCCAAAAAATAACCTTAAAATAGTCTCCCAGAAATTCAACATATGCAAATATATATAGTAGTCTTTTCCGATAGTCACCTGCAAGAATTCCTGTGGCGGCGGAGAACCAAAGCCAATTATTTTAGGAATATTATATATTGGATATGTTAGTTTTATGATGCTTGAATTTTTATTTCGATTTCATATAATTTCATTTGTTATTTGGATTTTAATAATTTTATTTTTATACTTTCATAAACATATATTTAATATATAAATTGAAATAAAAAAAACATTTTTAAAATGAACAAAAAATGTATTTTTATGATTTCATAAAAACTTGGTTTTTTAATTTTATTAAAATGCAAATAAGGACTAATTGTGTTTTTTTTTTTTCTGTATAAGTTTGTTAAATTTTATTGTATACCTTTCAATAATGTCCATTTCTTCTATTTTATTCCAATAAATCGCTTCACAACAGAAATACTGTAGAACAATAAAACTGTTTTGCCTTGTCACCGCTTCTGGTAGTGCTATACCGGAAATTGCTTATTATAACCGAAAATTATTCCCAACTAACATTGGGGTGAAATGGATTTTCGTATAAATAATTGAATTAGTTAAAAAGTATCGCAAACAAAAAAAATAAACAAGTAAATGATATCTATAAAATCACGGTACATTCTAGCACTAGAGTGAATTAGCTCAGTAATAAAGCTTTAGGCTCTAAACTTTGGGGTCCTTGTTTCGAATTTTGCAAAATTCAGCCATGTTGAGGAGTTATAAACAACTAAACATGTCTGTGAATAATTACATTTTAAAAATAAGTTATCTCTTTGAATAAACCAGTTTTTGTGTCCCCCCCTCGACGTACATACCCCCGACAAACCTGCTTAGCAACAAAATCACACCCCTTCACTGCTGAGGTCCCTAAATGCCAGATAGCCTTCTACTCCAATAGTTTCTTTCCTTGAACAGCTAGACTTTGGAATTCCTTTCCTGTTACCTGCTTCCCTGACTGTACGGACATGAAGAAATTAAAATGTAATGTTGGGAGTGAGACAGCAGACGCGGTCAGTAGTCAAAAGGAAGGAAGATGGTGGTGGACAGTAATGGTTCCAAGTAGAGGGAAATATCGATAGTAAAAAGCTAGGACCAGCGTTACAGCTTTCCAAGGGGGTGGGGTGGGGGGGACATCTGAAATAAAACTGCTTTTTATACCACCAAGACTTTGGGTCGTATGAATCTTTGTTACAGCTTTTCTGAGGATTCGTCAAATCAAAGATCAACCCAATATGAACAAGGTATGTTTTCCCATTGTCCGATGTAAAACTTCAGAGAATTATTTGTCCTTTGATTTTATAATTGTTATATGTCCTATTTAAACTGTTTCACTAGACGATCAATATGTTAAGGAGAGGTGCGGGCAAACTGTGTCCAGGCAAGCAGTAAGAACACAATGGAAATCCCAAGAAAGGTGACCTAAGCTGCATCCAGGCAAGCAGGAAAAGAACAATGAGTCAATCCCAGAAAAGGTTACCTAAGCTATATCCAGGCAAAGAAAAATAAACAATGGAAATCCTAGGATTTGGAGCGACCTGTATCCATGACGTCAATCGGTCATGGGTCAGACAAAAAACCAGCAAAAGTGCAATAAACAAGCTGGCGAGAAAATAGGTAAACAGGTCGAAGTGATACCAATAAAAAGAGGAGAGAAACAAAGCAACAGTCAGACGGACAGAAGCACGACACAGATTGATACAGTTTGGGACCGACACACTGCCACTAACCCTACCGCCGTTATTTTGTTGAAGTTACAGTAAAATAAACAAAGTGTCTCGTATTCATTCATAAATTAAATAACTGTCCATTTTATATAGCTAGATGATCACCAGCCAGACATATATGTAACAAATAGGCACATTCAAATCTAGATGATAAAAATGTCAACAAGTACATTCTATATACATATTATATAGAACAAATATTGCACAAACGTTCTGGCGCTGTTATATCCCCCCCCCCCTCTGAGTATATTACAGTATACAACATTTTCTCTAAACATGATCTCAAATAGTAGCCTCTTACGTCCAAGTACCTTGTTTGGGGTGAACCCGATTAAAAAACAATATATCATTGGTATCTAAATGAATTTATCAGCCAATCTGTATATCAATACGATAACGTGCGTTATTTTGGGTGTCACGCTTACATCTTTTTTCTTCTGACTGACTCGTTTGTTATGACCTTCCATTTCTTGTAATAAATAATTTAACAAAAAATTCTTCATAAGTTTTGGTTTCGATTATTACCGATGACACTGAAGTCATCTATTTTTTTTATAAATAATTTTACCAAGAATTCTTCATGAGTTTTGGTTTCGATTATTACCAATGACACTGAAGTCATCTATTTTTTTTTATAAATAATTTAACCAAGAATTCTTCATGAGTTTTGGTTTCGATTATTACTGATGACACTGAAGTCATCTATTTTTTTTTATAAATAATTTTACCAAGAATTCTTCATGAGTTTTGGTTTCGATTATTACTGATGACACTGAAGTCATCTATTTTTTTTTATAAATAATTTTACCAAGAATTCTTCATAAGTTTTGGTTTCGATTATTACTGATGACACTGAAGTCATCTATTTTTTTTATAAATAATTTTACCAAGAATTCTTCATGAGTTTTGGTTTCGATTATTACCGATGACACTGAAGTCATCTATTTTTTTTTATAAATAATTTTACCAAGAATTCTTCATAAGTTTTGGTTTCGATTATTACTGATGACACTTGAAGTCATCTATTTTTTTTATAAATAATTTTACCAAGAATTATTCATGAGTTTTGGTTTCGATTATTACTGATGACACTGAAGTCATCTATTTTTTTTTATAAATAATTTTACCAAGAATTCTTCATAAGTTTTGGTTTCGATTATTACTGATGACACTGAAGTCATCTATTTTTTTTTATAAATAATTTTACCAAGAATTATTCATGAGTTTTGGTTTCGATTATTACTGATGACACTGAAGTCATCTATTTTTTTTTATAAATAATTTTACCAAGAATTCTTCATAAGTTTTGGTTTCGATTATTACTGATGATACTGAAGTCATCTATTTTTTTTTATAAATAATTTTACCAAGAATTCTTCATAAGTTTTGGTTTCGATTATTACTGATGACACTGAAGTCATCTATTTTTTTTATAAATAATTTTACCAAGAATTCTTCATAAGTTTTGGTTTCGATTATTACTGATGACACTGAAGTCATCTATTTTTTTTTATAAATAATTTTACCAAGAATTCTTCATGAGTTTTGGTTTCGATTATTACTGATGACACTGAAGTCATCTATTTTTTTTATAAATAATTTTACCAAGAATTCTTCATAAGTTTTGGTTTCGATTATTACTGATGACACTGAAGTCATCTATTTTTTTTATAAATAATTTTACCAAGAATTCTTCATAAGTTTTGGTTTCGATTATTACGGATGATACTGAAGTCATCTATTTTTTTTATAAATAATTTTACCAAGAATTCTTCATAAGTTTTGGTTTCGATTATTACTGATGATACTGAAGTCATCTATTTTTTTTTATAAATAATTTTACCAAGAATTCTTCATAAGTTTTGGTTTCGATTATTACTGATGACACTGAAGTCATCTATTTTTTTTATAAATAATTTTACCAAGAATTCTTCATAAGTTTTGGTTTCGATTATTACGGATGATACTGAAGTCATCTATTTTTTTTATAAATAATTTTACCAAGAATTCTTCATAAGTTTTGGTTTCGATTATTACTGATGATACTGAAGTCATCTATTTTTTTTTATAAATAATTTTACCAAGAATTCTTCATAAGTTTTGGTTTCGATTATTACTGATGACACTGAAGTCATCTATTTTTTTTATAAATAATTTTACCAAGAATTCTTCATAAGTTTTGGTTTCGATTATTACGGATGATACTGAAGTCATCTATTTTTTTTATAAATAATTTTACCAAGAATTCTTCATAAGTTTTGGTTTCGATTATTACGGATGATACTGAAGTCATCTATTTTTTTTATAAATAATTTTACCAAGAATTCTTCATAAGTTTTGGTTTCGATTATTACTGATGATACTGAAGTCATCTATTTTTTTTTATAAATAATTTTACCAAGAATTCTTCATAAGTTTTGGTTTCGATTATTACTGATGACACTGAAGTCATCTATTTTTTTTATAAATAATTTTACCAAGAATTCTTCATAAGTTTTGGTTTCGATTATTACTGATGATACTGAAGTCATCTATTTTTTTTTATAAATAATTTTACCAAGAATTCTTCATGAGTTTTGGTTTCGATTATTACTGATGACACTGAAGTCATCTATTTTTTTTATAAATAATTTTACCAAGAATTCTTCATAAGTTTTGGTTTCGATTATTACTGATGATACTGAAGTCATCTATTTTTTTTTATAAATAATTTTACCAAGAATTCTTCATAAGTTTTGGTTTCGATTATTACTGATGACACTGAAGTCATCTATTTTTTTTTATAAATAATTTTACCAAGAATTCTTCATAAGTTTTGGTTTCGATTATTACTGATGATACTGAAGTCATCTATTTTTTTTTATAAATAATTTTACCAAGAATTCTTCATAAGTTTTGGTTTCGATTATTACTGATGATACTGAAGTCATCTATTTTTTTTTATAAATAATTTTACCAAGAATTCTTCATAAGTTTTGGTTTCGATTATTACTGATGACACTGAAGTCATCTATTTTTTTTATAAATAATTTTACCAAGAATTCTTCATAAGTTTTGGTTTCGATTATTACGGATGATACTGAAGTCATCTATTTTTTTTATAAATAATTTTACCAAGAATTCTTCATAAGTTTTGGTTTCGATTATTACGGATGATACTGAAGTCATCTATTTTTTTTATAAATAATTTTACCAAGAATTCTTCATAAGTTTTGGTTTCGATTATTACTGATGATACTGAAGTCATCTATTTTTTTTTATAAATAATTTTACCAAGAATTCTTCATGAGTTTTGGTTTCGGTTCAAGCTCATGCATTCAAGTCATATGGATATATTTTTTATTTTTGAAATCACAACTTTATAATATATAAGAATCGATAGAAAATTGACTATAATATGAAATCTGCATAAATTATAATATTTCAGCATATTTTACGACCAAGCTACGCCAGGCATCCCTGCTAGCTTAGATAAATACCTTTGCAGTTTTAACAAAAGAGCTACAATAATATCAGGGCGTCTCCATTTACACTGAAAATCCACAGAATGCCAACATCAGTATATTACATGTAAAAGAGTCTGCTGTGGACTTTCCACAGGACCCAGTAGTGAAAAGGTTTATGACAACATGGGCGTATAACGGTTTATATAAGCATTGATAAGTGAAAGTGTAAAACCTATAGCAGCAAGAACAGCCATATTTTCATCTAAAAGACCATGGTAAAAAGTAATGAAAAACAAACAAAAGAACGAAGCCATGCTTGATGATGAATGACAACCACCAGATTTGAAGAGAATGCAGCATCCACCCTTGTTGCATAACATTATTAATCTTTCATTTCTCTTATGAAATGAGGTGAGATAATAATAGAGTAATGGAGACCAACATCGTGTCTAAAAAAAAAAAAAAAAATGAAGTAACTACTTCTCATCTCCATCATCAAAAAAAAAAAAAAAAAAAAAAAAAAATAGAAGATCCGAGAAAGAGTATCATTTACGAATGTCATTGGAGACGTTTCCAATTCACGGAGAAGGAAGCAACGAAAATGTTGCCAAATTTGCAGTATCCATTACCAACTCGACCGCATCCTTAAAAAAAAAGAAAAAGGAAAGATAACTCCGCTTTTCATAATCCATAGTTCACATTCTAAGAATCGCTTGGTTTTAAAAGACTCTCTTCTAAGTGTTCGTTCTAATAATCTTGGTACTAATCATCTGGAAATGAGTTACTTCCTCATCTCCATCAGGAGATCTGCCATGGAATTAACTGTTTAAAAACATCGCATATCGAACAAAAATATAAATTGCAGATGACGAATGATCTGAGAAAAACTAAGAAAAAAAAAAAGGGGGGGCAGGAAAATTGAGCATTTGCAGAAAGAGAAGGATGTAGCGATGCACATGTGAAATGAGGCCATAACAAGTCATACACAGAATCGAGAGAAAAAATTCGAATATATGGAATGGGAAAGTGAAAAAAATGTTTATTTATACAAACATTATTAGCTACATATGTGCATACATGTTTCTGCAGTACCACTTTTGAGAAAACTAGGCTATAAAAAAAGAAAGAAAAAAAAGCCTAATGACATGGTTACTTCAAAAAGAGGTACTGCGGAAACATGTATGCACATATGTAGATAATAATGCTTGTATAAATAAACATTATAAACATGTTCTGTTCATTTAGCCATCTTTGACAAACAGGAGTTTCAGTGGATTTACATGTAGGAAACTAAAGCTGTACAACCATTATATATATATATATATATATATATATATATATATAAAGCTGAACGTCTGTGTGTGTGTCTGGTCATGAATAGGCTCCTATATAGTTGACTATTATAGAAAACTGATCAACTATAATGATAGAAGAGGTATCGAGACACAGGAATGGGTATGTTTGATCTGGTATAATGATGATTCATTAAAATTGTGGGGTCTGCGTACGCGCCTGGTCCACAAAGTATGGAAATAAAAAATGAAAAAAAAAAAAAAAAAAAACGTTTACAAGTGTTTTTGATATAGATATACATAATACTTTGATAAGTATGTTTTAACTTAAATAGGGATGGTATAATAAAATTGTGGGGTGTTCGTTTGCGCCTGATCTCCATAGAATGGAAATATGTCACAAAGTTTAACAAGGTTTTTAATATAGATCCACAGAATACTGTAATAAGTGTTTCAGTATGAACAGGTATGGTATAATAAATAATGGGGTTTATTTGTTTTATTTTTACTTTCATCATATTTTGCTTTGGCTTTGATACCCCCAAATTCGAAGCTATCTCTTTACAACCCTTCCTTTTCATAACCTATCATCTCTATATAAATAAAATGAACTCATTTTTTCCCGTCTGATTTTGACCTTAATAGGATTAAAAATCAAGATATTTCATGCAAATATAATATGTACAAACGGCAGAGCAATATCTGAGGTGTGTTATAGGCTTATTATTTCTCAAATTCCTCGATAATCTTAGATTTCTATACTTTTTCTGCTGAGAAGTCACGGCCAAAATCGGTTAAGATCAATGGAAGTGGTAAAATATTTTCTCTCTAATAAATTCCTCCTCCCCCTGCCACCACTTAACACCGTTTGGGGATCGTTCACAAGGAACAGTTGAGAAGAGAACACCGGTTTGGCTTTGTAGTTCTTTCATGTGAAGTTATTTAAAATCACTAAACTAAGTTGCAGTGCTCTGTGGCGTAGTGGTTAGCGTGCTGGACAATTCACATTATATTTTCACGTTCGCGCCGACCTACCATAGTCGTTTTTTTTCCCCCCTAAACAACTGGAATGGACTTTTCTTGGTGGCCGAACTGTTAACGTTGCAGATGTTTGTTTTTTTTTTTCACACTTTATTTTCTTACTTTTACTCATGATTCCGGGTTTGATCCTTCCTACTTACCTACCATAACATTTTTAACCCCCCCCCCCATCCCGGAAACAAACACTCGGGCAACGCCAGGTACCCCCGCTAGTACTTTCATAAATCAGAGTCCATTTTCTATAGGCTGTTTTTGAACCCAGTTAACGACGGGTACTTTTGCTAGTATATATATATATATATATATATATATATATATATATATATATATATATACACACACATTCATTTTAATTAATTCCCTATTAGAATTTTTAAAGTTTTCTTATGAGGATCATCATCTCCAGTTAACTATTACGTGTAATTATATTCATGCAGATATTCTACATGATTTATACTTGTGTAATATTTGCTTAAAAGGGTTATAATAAACACAAACTTCTTTCTATATATATTTATGTATATATATATATATATTTATGTATATATATATATATATATATATATATATATATATATATATATATATATATATATGTTTAAAATATTTTGCCTACCAAACTCCTTTATCAGTTTTTGGTCTACAGATATTATATATATATATATGTGTGTGTGTGTGTGTGTGTGTGTGTGTGTGTGTGTGTGTGTGTGTGTGTGTTAAGATTCCCCTTATGCTTCTAGAATAATATTTTCAAGGTTTATGAAGCATAACAACGATACTCTTGTTTTTGATATTTAATATTTTATGCTTTTATATTTCAAGCCGTCCTCTGCACTTGATTACAAAATATAGCGAAATAGCTATCATTTCAGTATATTTTGCAATCAAGAGTAGAGAACCGCTTGAAATATACAAAAAACATCATTTTTATGCTTCATAATATATATATATATATATATATATATATATATATATTAAAATTAGGTACCACCAACTAGCCAGTTTAGTGTGCAAGAGTGAATGTATAGATATAAGTTGAAATAGAAAAAAATTCCACTATAACTCAATTTTTTTGTGTTATTTTAATAAAATTTAAATGTATCTAAAAAAAAAAAAAAAATTATAAATGTACAATTGTGTCCTTAATAGTCAAATAAAATTACTATTTTCAGTGACAAGCGATTTATTTTAATGTTTTCCACCTTAATGTGCATTATACTGTGCGTGTCTATTTGGGCATATAAAAACAGTCGCATCGTAAAGACAAAAGAGTCACTCGTCGATATGGTGAGCTTAATGTAAAGTTTTAAGTTGTTTTTTCATAAAAAATATTTAAGTTGTAAATTTGCATGAATTTAACTTTTGCCCTATTGTCAAATTGTGTCTCCGGTTTTTTCTTTTTTTGTTTCGTTTTTTTAATTTTTTTTTTACATGGTCAAAATCTGATTTTTATTTTGCAATTAAAAGAAATAAAATTGAATTTGATTTCTAATGTGCTATGAATCATATCATGAAGATTCAGTGTGTTAGCTGTTGAAATGAATTTTACATGAACAGTCAAAGTTATGCTCTTGTGTCATTTTTTGTACGGTTTTATTTATTTATTTATTTACTAGTGGGGGGACCCGACGTTGCCCGGGTGTTACAAGATGCGTGTGTGCTCTTAAATCAAAAAGAACCCTCGGGGGAAGGGGTAAAAAGAAGTTTTGGTAAGTTGGTAGGATCGAACCCGAAGCCCTGAGGCGAAGTTGGAAAATAAAATGTGAAAAAAAAAAAACCCCAAAAAATGACACGTTAACCGCTCGGCCAGCCAGAATGAGTTACTGAAAAATGTTTGAATTTATTTAAGTAAGAAGAGAATTGACAGGTGCCCGCACTTAATGACGTCAAGTGGAAGTCGTAGAGTTAACATTTTGTGCGAGCGTTACGACGACGACGTAAGCAATAGCTACTCAGCAGTTAACATTTTCTGTGGGACAGTTTTTAATGAGGTCAATAACCCGGTTTGTTTGTTTTTACCTAACTTTGGGGAAAACCGGCTCCTCCGTTTATTAGGGGAATGTCTTGTCTCGAAATGAAAGCAACCATCTGATATGACGACGATAAGCCGATATTGACCAAACGTTACAGCGCTTTCTAGAGACCACTGGCCGTGGGCCAGGGATTTGAATCGAGTTTCGCTTATTTTATACCGAAAAACGAAAGCAATATGCGGCGATCCAAAATGTTGAATATTTAACGTTTCAAAGCCGGGCAAATTAAATAGACGGGCGACCCCCGTTCGTAATTCGTAGATATTATGATTTCAACGTGATATAAAAAGTTTTAAAAATGAGTGACGGCCTCGAAAAGCCGCCGAAAAAAAATTCTTTTGCAGACATACACAGAAAGTGAACATACATACATACCCACATTTTCGCTTTTATATATATAGATTTTTTGAGACGTGATAGGTTTTTACTAAGGAATGATTATTGCTTCCATTTTGATTAATCTTCATTTAAAACAAGATGACATTATAAATTTATAAGAAGTTTTTACTTGTTTGAAGTGTGCATTAGACACTAAAAATTGGCTTCTGGACTAATAGCATTTTTTTTTTTTAACTTGACAAAAGTTTAAAAGACAAACATTGTTTCAAGACAATCAGAGATTATTATTTTAGTGACCTCAAATGTGGATAAAGTTTGTCAAATAAGCATCGACAATAGAAATAACTTCAGAAAGGTTTTAAATAAAAACCTCAATCTTTCTTGCTTAATCACATTCGAGGGGGGAAGATATAGAGAGAGGGGGAGAGAGAGAAAGAAAGAGAGAGAGAGAGAGAGAGAGAGAAAGAAATAGAAAGAGAAAGAAATAGAAAGAGAAAGAAATAGAGAGAAGGAGAAAGAAATAGAGAGAAGGAGATAGAAAGAGAGAGAAGGAGATAGAAAGAGAGAGAAGGAGAGAGAGAGAGAGAGAGAGAGAGAGAGAGAGAGAGGGAGAGAAAGAAATACATACTCCTTTATTTACTTATCTATTCGTCAATCTTATTGCCGCACACCTGATATGGCTTCTATGGAGATTACCTTTTAGTGTGAAATCATTCAATATTCTGATTTGTCTGATATCTATCACAAGTTAATTCAAATAATCACTTCAATCCTTCTTCGTAACATACATACATACATACATATGACCAAAAGTGACAAAAAAAATGGCAAACGATTTGTATTATTTGGATTACTTTTCTCATCTTGAGTACAGAATTTTCACATTTCAGCTAATGTAATTTCGGAAGCTTCAAGTGTCCTGTAGAACTCGGGAATCTGGACAGAATTTCGAATGGAATTCACAGGGAAATGTAACGTAATGGATAAAGTGCCAAGCATGTTCAGTTCTAAGAATACAATTACAAACTACTTAATAATTCGACCCGATCATGGCTGACGAAACGAGAGCAAGCTACTCCTGTGAGTTAAATAAAGGGTTCCATTTGAAACTCCATACAGATTCCCAAGTTCAACACAATAGCGGTCCTGGATATGACCTAAAACTATATCCGATGGTGAGGTCCCACCTTGCGGGCCTTGGAAAGTGTGGAGCCACCCTTTGATTGACATTGCTCCCGGGTCCACTCTGACCCGGAGTGGTAGTACCTGTTAGGGTCCCAACTATGGGTTAAATAGAATCCGACTTTAAAAAAATATACTCCATTAAAAATCGTTCCTCAAAACACCTTGATTCAGCATTAAATAACCTGAAAAAAAGGTTGATATGCCGTAAAACAAAAACAACCAACCAACACAATAGACCTGAAGAAGAGCAAAGGTTACATTGGCCGAAACGTTGTGCGAATAAAACTCAAGATGAGAACAGTAAGCCGAATAATCTACATAATAAAAATTATCATAATCCTTTTACAAAAAAAAAAAAATATTTATAAAAAAAATTGATAGATATGAAACTTTATATATAAATAACTAGACATTTTCAACTATGAACAACATTTATTTGAAAATGTCCTTTGATGACAAAATCATCATAAATTAAATAGAAATAATAAAGCGCTTACCTTATTTATTTATTTTTTTTTTACATTGACAATCTTCGCAAGTTCATTACTGAGTGAAAAATGTATCTTCAGCCTTTATTTTTTTTTTATATAAAACGAGAAAAATCAATTTATTTAAACAATAAAACTTAAAACAATATACTCTTTATTAACGAAGGCCTTTTAAAAAAAAATATCCGAAGAAATTTGAATGTTTATACCTTCAAATCTCAACATAAAATTCAGTGCGTATTTAGAATTATAATAAAAAAAAAAAATCTGGGTGCACATACTCGTCACAGAACGAAGATGTCATATTCCAAAAATCACGTGGGTTTGGCTAGTAACTTTTCTATTTGACTAGTAAACGAAAATACTTAGTTGTTAAAGGTCAGCTAAAGATAAATTTATTCGTAGAGTCCAGTAGACGTAAAGTTTCTTCTGAGAATGTATGCTCAGCTTACAAATTAGGAATGATTGCAATACATAAGCGTACTAGTGGACAAGATTAGGTTATATTAATTATTTGTCGTAGCTTGCATAGCAATTAGGCATAAGCACTAAACGCTTCTAATCTGTAATGGCTTTGACGTGCCATGATCAGGTAATGAACAATAGCAATCTGAAGTAAAAATCCCTTCAAGTATCCTCTGTTGGTATTGGTGGAAGTTTGGATGCCTTACGCACTCAACGGGAAGACTAGATTTGAGCATGTCAGAAATGATATGGCTGCGTGCAATTGGACAGCATGAAAATCAAGCATGAAACTTCTAATCTTCAACAACTTTGGCAGAATGATGGGCTATGTCCAGGTGGACGTGCAGCAGCAAACTAGAAGAAAAGATCCTTTTCAATTGTGCTTCATCAGAAATTTAGTATTTGAGATTTTGGATGCTTTACGGTCTCGGCACCTAAGGTGGTTTTGTCATGTACAGCATGCCACCTCTTGCATTAACTCTGCAAGACGCCTGGATACTCCAAGCACTAGAGAGCTTGCTATACTAAGAAAGACCTGGTTTAAATGCATAAGAAGTGACTTGACTGCATACAGTATCACTTTGAATTGGGCCGTGTGGAGAGCAGGTGGAAGACATTTCCTGGTGTTGCTTAACCTGAAGTTCAAAAAAATCGCAACACCTTAAATACCAAAACATAGTGATGACGAAGTCTTTGTCATTTCTTTTGCCCACCCCTCCTCTTTTATCTCCCCTGCCTTTCCTTCCACTTTTTCAGGTTGTGTTTCTTTTTGTTTTTGCTCTGGTTTTCATTTTTTTTTTTTTCAGGGCATTCTCCTCTCAAAGCATACACACACACACAAAAAAAAAAAAAAAAAAAAATGCAACAATCAAATCCTTAGTCACTTGGCGCCATTTGTGATCTCATAACCTGTCACCGCAAGATGATGTCAAGTATGTGGCCACGACACAAGGGGGGGGGGGTAACAATCAACTTTGTTTTCATGATGACGACGACGACGACGAGAATAATCGTGGTGCTGAATATGTTGTAAGATAAAAGAATTTATAGAACTGAATTTATAGACTGCAATGGCTGAGGAAATACCGGACATTCCAGAAATCAATATCTTGGAACACACACGTGTTTACACCTGTTAAAATTTGGTTAAGTTGTTATCTAGACAGCGTTCAAGTAAAGGAAGTACTTGTCTAATATTTATACTTATCTAACAAAAACCACGAGCCGTTAGCTATTTTGAATACTGGTTCCAAGGAGTGTTGATTTACCTGCTCCACAGGCAAATGGAATATATAAATATCACTCAGGTGTGGTTTCATAAAGCCAGTACAGTAGAAGAAGTGTAATCCGACTTACAAAAAATAATCCAGCAGCTTAATCAGCATACCTTGGAAGGGGCGCCTCGGGCGTAAGGTCCAAGTCTTAAAGAATTTACTCTTTGAATACAATTCCCATTCAATTAATCTTGGAACTTTGTGCGTTTGTTCCCAATGGATTAAAAAACGGCTGGGCTGATTTTTATGTAATTTCAAATGAAAGAACTTCAGATATCTGGCAGTGTTCTTAGACAGGTTTTGTATCGGAATGTCTTTGATAAATATCGATGATCAATAATCGAAAGAATCCGATGAAAGAAGGGACAGGCGATTTTGACCAAAAACATCACAAGTTCTTTTCAGAAGTTTTATTACCACACAAGCAGAAAGGCTCAACATATAAAATCAACAGTAGGTTCTTTGATATGACAGGGGCACGTTCACAATGAATGTTTCTATTTAGAGCACAACTGGAGTATGATACTTCAGCTTTTGCATTTTAACCTTTGATTCAAGCCATTATATATAAAAATAATTTTATAAAATCAACAGCAGATTCTCTACAGTGCAATGTAGACTAATTCATAGCAAAAGGCATGTGAGCTTCCTCACGATGCACCATGATGGGCCCCCAACTAGAGCAGGCAATCAATCAATCGATTTGATTGAAAAATGAAAATATGACTAAGGCACATCTGAAATGAATGTGTATGTTTTTATACGCACAATTGAACCATGATACTTGACATTTGCATTTTAAAGCGTAATTTTATTTGACTATTCAAGCCATTATATAAAAATAATTTATAAAATCAACAGTCGGTTCTCTATAGTGCAATGTTGACTATAATGAATTGAAACTGCGGGGAAGATTTTACTGATTTCGATGACAATAAAATATGGGAGGGTGAAACATTGGTGACCTTTCTCATTTAAATTATATATATATAATTTGATTTTTAAATTAAAAAATTTTTTTTTAAATTTTTAAATTGAAAATCACTTTACTTAATATTGAATTAGCTCTAGGACATTTAACTATCGATCTTATTATATTATCTAAATTACAACGAGCATTTCCTGTATTTTAATTAAACTAGTAATTTCACTGTTACATCAAAATACACTTAGCTCTTTAGACTATTATTCTAATCTCCTTTAAATTATATATATATATATATATATATATATATATATATATATATATATAACTTGCTTGTTTATTGATGGAATTAACCTCAGTCTAAGAGAGTTGTAAAAATTCCCATCAATATGCTTTAGTTCTGCTAAATCCTCTTTTTTCCTTCATAAATAATTCAAGTACAAAAATAATGTGTTAAAATTGTTCTTAAATCTCTGCAGCATATATTTATAACATATTTGATAGGTAAACTCTACAAGGCCACCATTCGCCCATGCATGGAGTATTGTTGCCACATCTGGGCTGGTGCATCTACCACTAACCTCTCCTCCCTCTTGGATAGGGTCCAAAAAAGAGTTTTCAATCTAATAGGTCCCACTTCCTTGAGTAAGCTCCAGTCCCTGTTCCATCACCGCAATGTTGCATCTCTGTGCCTGTTTTACAAACATTTTAATGGATTGTATGCTGATGAACTCTTTACACTTGTGCCCTCTAGACGTACATACCCCCGACAAAATCTCACCTATTCACTGGTAATTTAATAAAAGAAATTTCAAAAAGCTTTCTATTCTAATAGTTTCTTTCTGTCGAACAGCTAGACTTTGGAATTCCCTTCCTGCTACCTGCTTCCCTGATTGTACTGATATGCAGAAGTTTAAATGTAATGTTAACCAATCTTTCCTAAACATGGTCCCAAATAGTAGCCCCTTACGTTCAAGTGACGATATGCTGTGTTAGGGGTGAATGCGAGTTATATAAAAAAAAAACATTTTTTTTAATCATAGATTTACCTAGCAATGAAAATAAAATTGATTTCATATTCATTAAAGAGTGAGGAGTTGTATGTTAGAAATTGACCCGAACGGTATTTCTATCTGAAAGAATCTTCCAGCATGCAAATTTGGAGGGAATCGGTTGATAAAAATCGTGAGTCAGTTAAAAAAAAAAAAAATTAAAATCAACTATTGCAAAGATTCATGACATTAAGAATCTATTTTAATTATAACTTAAAAAAAAAAAAAGTTTTAAAAATCCAGACCCAACTCCCCAATTCTAACAAAAATTATAAGCATATTAAGGTTAATGTTTGGATGTTCGTACGTCAAAACGACAAGGACCCTCTGATAACCCTAGAGGGGGAATGTATACTTGCTGAATTTTGAAACAAGGGTTGCGTAATCCTTAACCATTCCTTTCTTGAATTAGCACTGCTTGATTCCAGTGGCAAGGAGATGTCCAGGACAACTGAGATAAGTGGAGAGCACATACAGCACCCATTTTAGTACTGACCAGCATACAGCACCAGGTGTTCCCACCCGTTTTGGTACTGACCAGCATACAGCACCAGGTGTCCCCACCCGTTTTGGTACTGACCAGCATACAGCACCAGGTGTCCCCACCCGTTTTGGTACTGACCAGCATACAGCACCAGGTGTCCCCACCCGTTTTGGTACTGACCAGCATACAGCACCAGGTGTCCCCACCCGTTTTGGTACTGACCAGCATACAGCACCAGGTGTCCCCACCCGTTTTGGTACTGACCAGCATACAGCACCAGGTGTCCCCACCCGTTTTGGTACTGACCAGCATACAGCACCAGGTGTCCCCACCCGTTTTGGTACTGACCAGCATACAGCACCAGGTGTTCCCACCTATTTTAGTACTGACCAGCACACAACACCAGGTGTCCCCACCCGTTTTAGTACTGACCAGCACACAGCACCAGGTGTTCCCACCCATTTTAGTACTGACCAGCATACAGCACCAGGTGTCCCCACCCATTTTAGTACTGACCAGCATACAGCACCAGGTGTCCCCACCCATTTTAGTACTGACCAGCATACAGCACCAGGTGTCCCCACCCATTTTAGTACTGACCAGCATACAGCACCAGGTGTCCCCACCCATTTTAGTACTGACCAGCACACAGCACCAGGTGTTCCCACCCATTTTAGTACTGACCAGCATACAGCACCAGGTGTCCCCACCCATTTTAGTACTGACCAGCATACAGCACCAGGTGTCCCCACCCATTTTAGTACTGACCAGCATACAGCACCAGGTGTCCCCACCCATTTTAGTACTGACCAGCATACAGCACCAGGTGTCCCCACCCATTTTAGTACTGACCAGCATACAGCACCAGGTGTTCCCACCCATTTTAGTACTGACCAGCACACAGCACCAGGTGTCCCCACCCATTTTAGTACTGACCAGCATACAGCACCAGATGTCCCCACCCATTTTAGTACTGACCAGCATACAGCACCAGATGTCCCCACCCATTTTAGTACTGACCAGCATACAGCACCAGGTGTCCCCACCCATTTTAGTACTGACCAGCATACAGCACCAGGTGTCCCCACCCATTTTAGTACTGACCAGCATACAGCACCAGGTGTTCCCACCCATTTTAGTACTGACCAGCACACAGCACCAGGTGTCCCCACCCATTTTAGTACTGACCAGCATACAGCACCAGGTGTCCTCACCCATTTTAGTACTGACCAGCATACAGCACCAGGTGTCCCCACCAATTTTAGTACTGACCAGCATACAGCACCAGGTGTCCCCACCCATTTTAGTACTGACCAGCATACAGCACCAGGTGTTCCCACCCATTTTAGTACTGACCAGGCTCAACGATGCTTAATTTCATTAATCTAACAGGAATCAGGGTGTCAACATGATCATGCCGCATATACTGGCGTTTTTAACATTCATTCATAAGAACGCCATTAAAAAAAAGAAATTACAACCGATTTAATCTCCCCAATTCAGACTTTGTTCGTTCATAACAAATAACAAGACAAAGTTCAAGTTTTTATAAAGACTTTGAATTAATAAATTAACTAGCCTGGGTGCCCGGCTGTTTGGAGGTGTGTGTTGAGCAAAAAAAAAAAAAAAAAAAAAAAAAAAAGTGATAGTAGGCAGGCAGGCTTGAACCCGTACCATGAAGGAGGAAAAGAATGCGAAAAAAAAAACCCCCAAAAAAACATTACGTCTTTGCCGTTGTGTCCATCGCCAAACCGGAAGTGACGAATGTTTAAATTAAGGCTAGTCAATCGAAAAACGGAGATGACTTTCGAAAATACCGGCAAAAAAAAAAAAAAAAAAAAAAAAGCGACCCCCCCCTCCTTGTCCTTGTAGAAAAGTGCCCAGTTGAAGGTGAAGGAATTAATGTTTTTAGCCAATTTTTCGATATTTGTCGTCCGAAGGATCAAGTTTCAAAGTGATATATCGATCTCATGAAAAATCTGTCGCCTCTGTCGAAAGTTTTAGGCAGACATACAAACAAACAAACATACATACATTTAAACAGACAGGTGAGATTTATATTGTAGATGAATTCAGAAGAAGAAATACTGTAGAAGTCGATTTTCCATTATGATAAGTGTAATCTCATTTGCTCCACCTTTTTCCAAGAATGCACGGTTGAAAGATAGTTTTCTTTTCTCCCTTTATCGGTTTGTGGAGCTAAAACCAATAATTATATAAAAAAGAATTTTAAAAAAAATAAAAATAAAAAAAATGACTAATATAAATAAAACAAAGTGAAATTAAATTACATTTACTTTGCCAAACAAGAAATCCAACAATCATAATAAAAATTCCCCTAACATCATACCTCCTCCATGATCAAAGGATTGAAAGCCTATTATTGCCGATTACAACAACTACTGATGATGCCTATTATTGTCCTCGTCTCCAAGACAGCCAAGAAAATAATTTAATAAAAACAAGGAAAAAGAAAGAAAAAATAAGAAAAAGAACAAAAGAAAAAGAATTAAAAAAAAAAAAAGAAAAAAGGAGAAAAATAAATAAATAAAATAAAAAACAAAGAAAACTATAGATTTCAAATAAGTATTCTTGGATATTTATACTAGCAATCCCGCCCCAATGCTGCCCGGTATTATTCAAACTTTACAGTATGAAAATTAAGTAACAGGAAGTCATTCTTAATTTTAAATATTTAGGACATATTATGCAAAGGTAAAAAAAAATCAAATCGCATGATTACTATAAAATTTATTTTTAACTCTTGCATCACCCATGCTCCTTATTTCCATGACAAAATATGGAAAATAGAGAATAGTTAACACTCGATAACTCGTATCCCCCCCTACGAAGAAATTATAACAATCGAATGAAATCTCTACCTAACGCAACTAGTTTTAACATTTAAAGTATTTTCTTTTAGTTCATAAACAGCACTTCTCGACAACCAATAATACAGTTAATGGTTGTTGTGCTTATAGTTGTTGCCGATGCAGGTCCAATTTCGACAATCAGACAGGTTTACATTTATGTTCATCGACAATATAAACCTTACCTGTCGTTTTAAATATACGTATGTATATATGTCTGCTAAAACTTTCAACAGAGGCGATGGATTTTCACGAGATCGGTATCATTTTGAAGCTCGACCCTTCCGACGACAAATATTGAAAAATTGGCTAAAAACATCATCAACTGGGTACTTTGCTACAAGAAGGGGTCACTTTTTGAAAGTCATCCCCTCTTTTCGATTGACTAACCTTAATTTAAACCTTCGCCACTTCTGGGTTGGTGATGGACGCAACAGCAAAGACATCACGTTTTTTTTTCTCCTTCGTGGTACGAGTTCGAGCCTGCCTGCATACTACCACATTTTTTTTTTGTTGTTTTTTGCTCAGCACACACCTCAAACACCCGAGCAACGCCAGGCACCCAGGTTAGTATATATATAGTGCTGAGAAGAATAATTGAAATTAGAATTAGGAATCGGCAGAAAACCAGAACGTTTGGGGGTATCGGAATCAAAAAAAAATGTCCCTACTTTCAGATGTCAAAAACGATTCTTTTGTTTTTCTTTGTTGTTTAAATTTAACATTGATGACACAAATGATAAATATTTAATGATTTTTAACTAAAAGTAAAGCTATAAATTACCCCAACAAGTGTATTTTTACATTGCTGAAAATACATGCACATATTACATGGACTTTTTATAGTAATTCGGAAATTGAAAAAAAAAAAAAAAAAAAAGATAAAACACAAAAACCAACTCTATAGCTCAATACTGATCGATTTTAAAAGAATCGGAATCAGTAATTATATCAGAATCGGAAATTTGGAATAGATTCGGCAATAATATTAGAATCAGGAAAAATATTGAAATAGTCTCAACACTAATATATATATATATATATATATATATATATATATATATATAGAGAGAGAGAGAGAGAGAGAGAGAGAGAGAGAGAGAGAGGGAAAAATAAAAGAGGTATATTTAGTAAAAAACGAGGAAAAGTGCTCAATACATTAGTAGAGCTAAATATGTGTTTTATTATTTCAACCTACCTCGGATGTATTAACACCCCATTCATTACAAATTGTTTCAATAGACTGGATAATTTTATCCCATCAATTGAAGTAATTTGTAATGAATCAAGTTAATACACCCAATGTTGAAATAATAAAACACACACACACACACACACATATATATATCACACACCATAATTATATTTTATATTATTTGAGAAAACATGTTTAATAAAAAAATGAATGAAATAAAATGTCATAAATGTTAAAACTGGTTGGAGTAGCTAGAGAATTTAATTCTAATGCGTTTGATATAAATTATGTTATTAAAAAAATTTTTTTTTTTTTTTTCAAATAACATAATTTATATTTGTCACAAGGTAAAGAAAAATAAATAAATAAGAGCTGGATTGAAGTAATAACAAAAAAAAAAAAAAAAGAAAAAATGGAATCTATTCGATTTTCCTGTAAAAATCGTAATCAAAATGCGCGTGTAATTAAATGCAAAGCATGCGGCTTACGTTTAAGTACGTTCGATCCTAATTGTAGCTGCTAAACTAGACCTTTAACATTTTTTTTTTCAATGTAAATAATGCGTATTGCCACCTCAACGTAAAAGGCTGCTACTATTTGGAATTATATCTAACAGTGAACTGTGGGGAGTTGGGCAGCAAGATGCCTGTTTACATTACATTTAAACTTCTGGAAGTTAGTACAGTCAGGGAAGCAAGAAACAGATAGGAAATTCTAAAATCTAGCAGTCCGAGAGAAGAAACTGTTAGGTTTTCTGGCACCTAGGGACCTGGACAATGAAGGGGTGGGATTTTGCTGCTTGTTGGGTTAGGCACACATGCTATGAGTTCATCAGAACATACTCCATTAAAAATACTTGTAAAATAGGCATCGGGATGGTAAAGAAGTTGGAGCTTGGCCGATAGTGCAGGAACTATTAAATACAAGACTTTATTTTTTTTTATTTTTTATTTATTTTTTTTTTTTTTAACTAAGCGCATGTGGCAACAATACTCCATGCATGGGTAAATGATGGCTTTGCAGATATATAGAATACTCTACAGTGAGAGTAATTTTCTAGCATAGTAGAGGGAGTCCACCTTATTTGCAGTAGCCTTGGCAATGTCCTCAATCTATTTGTTCTGGTTCACGTTGCCTGTGAATGTCAGGCAGACATTGTTACTGATTACTCATTCTAAAACAAATCACCTGCTTCCTCCACTGACACTTACAAAGGCATCTTTGTGCATATCCATTTATACTAAGGTCTTATGTCCGATATGTAAAGAAACTGGAATTTTAGGACGATTTCCATCATTCCAGTAATTATAGGAGCAACCCGGCCCGTGAAAAAGAATTTCAACAACTACCTGGGAAATACACCCAGTGAACTAAGTGCAAGAGAGATACAAATAATTTACACTTAAAGGGATAGTTAGAATCGTAAAAAGATCTCTCGGCTGAAATGTCTGAGATAGCTGGTGAATGTCTGGCATCCAGTAGGATGCCCCATTCGCAACTAGAACGAAATAAGGAGAAAAAAAAAACTTGGATTATTTTGAATCTTCTTTCAGGAAATTTAGAGTACAGATTCTATGCACTGATACTAACAATACATCATTTTTCGTTTCTCATGAAATGGATTATAAAGTTTTCACCGCCAATTTTAAATAGACATAAAGACAAAAATTCTAGCGATTTAAAAATAACATTTGCAATCCTTTGTAATTTCTGTGACAGTATATTTTCGATTAGTCTGGCCCCAAGCGTGGCGTGTTTACGAAATGAAAAGAGCATACAGTCGTTTCCATTTTTGTATTAATTCAAATTTGTACCGATTTCAGGTTTTTAATTTTTTTAGATAATGACGGGACGATACCAATAAACATCCCAATTCTAAAATCACCTAAAGTAGGATTTAATTGTTTTAGAGTGGAGTCCTCGTTTACTCTTCAATGTACATATAATTTTCTTTTTCAATTAATATTTTTTTTTATATATATTATGTCAAATTTTGATTAATTCATTTCAACATTTTCGTTGATATTTTTCACTTTTCCGATTTATTTTTCCTATTTATCCACTCAGATCATTTTTACTTGTGCTATTTTTAATATGCCATTTTCCCTTTTTTTTACCTAAATTTGTTATGATTTATAGATTTTACTTTTACTGGTAATTTAAAATCAATAAATATTTGTCATTGTGTCATTAGTACCAGCAATAAAAAAAAAATGGAGCAAAAAAAAAAAAAAAAGCAAAAGAAAAAAAAAACACAAACAAAAAAACAAAAACAAAAAAGAATGCATTAAAAGAATCGTTTTTGGTATCGGAAATTAGGCTAAAACTTTTCCAATTCCGATACCCTTAAGAGTTCCAATTTTTCCGTTCCCTGATTAATCGATACTATGTATTATTTGAATTGCTTAGACTACGGTTCTCATCTTAAATGTCATTCTCACAATATTTCGGCCAATATAACCTCTGGCTTTCTTAAGGTGTCTCTTGACAATGGCTCTTATTGGTGAATGAATTAGAATTCTAGAATGGTTCATTGGAAGAAGAACAAATAGAACAAAAACCATTCTTTCCATTATTCAACATTAAGAATCACAGTGAAGAATGTCGGAGGTTACATCGATCAAAAACGTTGTAAGAACAGTAGCCCGAACATAGCAATCCTTATCTCAAAAATTCAGAAACAATAGTCTTTATGTACAGCCTTCCTGGTACCAGAATCAGGGTTCTAATTTTTCTCGTCTGTCACTAGAAAAAGCATTTTCTTTCTTTGATCGTAAAAATAGCAAGTAATTACTTTCCTTGTGCAACTGCAACTGATTCAGTCCATGACCTTAATCCCAGACAGGTTGAATGGGCTTGCTCCAAAGGAGGAAGTGTCTAGGGAATATCAAATTCACTAGCAGTCCCCAGTTGTATGTATATCCCAGTCAGGGGATATGGCGTTATTCTTTTGCAGGGAAGTGCTAAAATCCTACCACATACATTGCCTGACATTCTCAAATGGTTACCCATCTTATACTGACCAGGCTCAACGTTCCTTAACTTCGATGATCGAACGAGAACCAGTTTATCAACTTGATTATGTCGTATATGCAACTGATTGGCTCAACTTGGTTGTTACATCATTGATTTTATGTTTATCAATGAAAATGTCTCCGTCATCACTGCGGACAGTTTTGATTGTTGAACAACTAAGCAGTGTCAATGAGTCATTTGTCGCATTTACAGCCGATTTAATTGTTAGTTCTGGTCAACAGGTTCTGGTCAACTTGTATGCTGTTTGGGTGTCTACTAATGCCGTAGTCTTAAACTTGTGGATAAACAACTTATTCAAATAATATATTTCTGAATTGTTTAGATGAGGAATTGATAACGTGCATTTGGATTCTTCAGACTACTGTTCTCATCTTGAGTGTTATTTTCACAACGTTTCAGCCGATGCAACCTTCGACCCTCTTTAGGTCAATCTTGACAAACTGAAATCTGTATGAAGTTAAAGGTTCTATCTTCAGTGCAGCCAGGACTCAAAATTCAATTGCGAGTTATGTAAAAGACTTCTACTCTGTCATGGCTGTTGGAACGGAAACATGCTACCCCCATAGATTAAATAAAAGGTTCTGTTCGAAATTTCATTTAGATTTTCGAGTTTGACAGAAAAAATTCTTGAGTTCGCAAGATACACTTGAAGATCGGACGATTGAATTGGATGAAACGTTGTAAGAATACCACCGAAGATGAGAACAGTAGTCTGAATAATACAAACTATATGAATCTTTTAAAAGAATATGTGCACAATTTCTGTCCCAGCAAAATATTTTTTTATTTTTTTAACTCATTTAAGATTTTGCAAGTTGATCCTTGCTGTCACTTCATGCATTTGCAGATCAGAAAGTGAAACTCTGAAAACAAAGAAAACGTGTTGAACTTGGCTGGAATGATTTATAGACAACCTAATATTAACAAACGTTTAAAAACTCAATAATTTATTAATAATAATTATTTCCCACAAATGTCTACTTCCTTCTGGCTCTTATTCTCTTCACTTTCTGCTATATCTACCTTTCCCCAATGGTTAGGTCATTTTCCCTGGTTATAGGCCATAAAAATAATTAACAAATAAGGAATGGGTATTTTTTACAAATGGGTCACATGTTTAGCAACGAAAATACTATCTAAAAACTGACAGACCACAAAAATTCATGTAAAAACTGACAGACCACAGAAAATTCCATGTAAAAACTGACAGACCACAGAAAATTCCATGTAAAAACTGACAGACCACAGAAAATTCCATGTAAAAACTGACAGACCACAGAAAATTCCATGTAAAAACTGACAGACCACAAAAATTCCATGTAAAAACTGACAGACCACAGAAAATTCCATGTAAAAACTGACAGACCACAGAAAATTCCATGTAAAAACTGACAGACCACAGAAAATTCCATGTAAAAACTGACAGACCATAGAAAATTCCATGTAAAAACTGACAGACCATAGAAAATTCCATGTAAAAACTGACAGACCATAGAAAATTCCATGTAAAAACTGACAGACCATAGAAAATTCCATGTAAAAACTGACAGACCATAGAAAATTCCATGTAAAAACCGACAGACCATAGAAAATTCCATGTAAAAACCGACAGACAATAGAAAATTCCATGTAAAAACCGACAGACAATAGAAAATTCCATGTAAAAACCGACAGACAATAGAAAATTCCATTTAAAACCGACAGACAATAGAAAATTCAATTTAAAACCGACAGACAATAGAAAATTCCATTTAAAACTGACAGACCATGAAAAATAAAATGTCAAACCCAAGCAAGACAGAGCAAAAATTGTTTTAAACATATAAAAAAAAATACATTATAAGAATCGCTTTTGGTATCGGAAATTAGGCTAAAAAATTTTCCGATTCTGATACCCCTAAATGTTCTAAATTAAAAAGATTAATCGTATCTACACTAGATGACACATTAAAAAAAAAACTTACAATATAGGCAGATCTAAAATTATAAATGATAAAAAAGTGAAAGTATTGATCTTTGTAAGAGAATTTTTTTTCATGATTTATTTATTTTTTTTTTTTGCTCATGTTTGCTTTGTCGAATGTTTGAGATTACAAATTGTTACTTACAATGTTTAACAGTACCTATTTACAATGCCTCCCCACGGGACAAAGTTAGACACCAGGGTCGTTTTTTAACGTGGAGAAAAGGTACAAAAATATAAAAATTGTCTCAGTCGTGAAGGACTGATCCTCCACCGAAAGAGAACAAGAAATGGAAGTGCAGCATCTGAAGAACAGATACTACACTTTGATCCTGACCAAAAGGCCAGGTACAATGTTTAACAGTAGAAAGCATGACCTCATTATTATTATTATTATTATCATTATTATTATTAATAAAATTTTCATCATTGTATTCTCGGATCATTTTCAAATTTGCTAATCTTGAGGGACACCTGAAATCGACCAGAGAATATGGAGGTCAATATTTAATACAAAGTCAGTAAACACGCTTCACTGAGGGCTGCACAGTCTGAAGCAATTAAGTGATCACTGACGCAAAAGTCTGTAAAACTTTACCAACTGACACCAGTCAACACAGACAGTCGATATAGTCACAGGCATGACACAGCAGATCTGGAGAAGTCACATCACAATAAAACCTTCCTCTATAGGTAGTTTTAGTTTCTGTGCCGCATTATCGATATATGCAAATAGACAACAGTGTAGACAACAAAAGGAAAAAGTGGTTATATATATATATATATATATGTAAAACAAATGAATGTTATCAAAGTTAGTTACGCTTCTACCTACCTGGATAAGTTGATTTTGTTGTGTTTTAACTTATTTTAAAGCGTTTATTTACTTTAAAACACAGATAGTTAAGAAAAAAAATAATGATCGACTATAGACGAACATCTGAGGAGTCTTGATAATCGCTCAAAAATCGAAAATTAAAATACTGTTAGAAACCCACCTAATGCATGGATAGCTTGGCAAAGAGAATGACAGAAAATTCACAAAAGTGTCGTCCTTCCCTGCATCTTTTGGATAACCTACAGCAGGGTTTTCAAGACACCTTAGAGCCCCTGAGCAGGGCAAAGGTTTTTCACAGAGCACTAACAAGCTAATTTCTAAAATAAATATGAAAAACATTAATTTTGAATTGAAACTTACACTTTTTCATTAGTTGTTACTGTTCGTGATTTTGTTGTATTTTTTGTATTTATAACCATTTTTTTTTTGTTTTGAGTAATCAAAAATTGTTGTATATTTTGCTAATTTGTTTTTTTTTTTATTTACTTTTTCATGAAATATCCTGAAATTCTTTGCACCTTTTTGTTATATATCATCTCTCTTCCGTGAAAAAAAAAATAAAATGTCTGCAGCCATTTTATTTTTACATAGAAAGCAGCATTTGGTCCTCTTTAAGAAAGGGCTTGCGGAACCCCTCAATCTCATTCTCGGAGCCCTGAGGCTCAGTGGAGCCCACTTTGGAAAACCGGAATCTACAGCATACATAAGTGCCACAGAGTTATAACTAGGGCTATGACAAGAGAATATTCTTTTTATTATTTTGACTCTCGAGTATATATCAGTCAATATCTTATGTTTTCAGACAGAGTGATGTTGTACTTGATTGATTAACCGTGTCTAACTGTGTCGGATATATACTCGAGAGTCAAAATAATAAGAATATTCTCTTGTCATAGCCCTAGTTATAACAGAGGACTCCTTCTCTCTAATTCTAATGATACTCCTTTCATATGACAAGCACAACTAACACTAGTAGAGTTTGCACTTTAGATTTGGTTTATTTGATCTTTGGTATTCAAATTAATCAACATCTTTGTGTCTGTTTAACAATTACTTTTATGAAATGTGCTCTGAAGAACTAGCATTATGTCCCCACGACATGCATACTCCAGACTGATCCAACAGCAAAATCCCACCTCTTCACAGTTGAGGTCCCTAGATGCTGGAAAGCCTTCTACTCTAATAGTTTCTACTTTTTGAATGCTAGACTTTGGAATTCCCTCCCTCTTTTCCTGCGTCTATGACTGTACTGACACGCAGAAGTTTAAACATAGTGAGAACAGACATCTCACTGCTCAACTCCTTACATAGTGTTCCTCAAGGCATAGTCCCACATAGTAGTCCTTTATCTTCAGGTGTTGGAGAGAATAAATAAATAAAACTCTGGACTGCTTGATTTCGGAATTCCTTCTGTTTCCTGCTCCCCAGACCGCAGAAGTTTGAATGTAATGCAAACAGACATCTTGCTGTACAAATCCTCACAGTCCCTTGTTAGACATGATCTTAAGTAGTAACACCTAACATTCCAAATGCAATATGCCTTATCTCGGGTGAAAAAAAAAGAGTTAAAAAAAAAGAATATAAAAAAGGAGTATATAAAAAAGGAGTATATTAAAAAGGAGTATATTAAAAAGGAGTATATAAAAAAGGAGTATATAAAAAGGAGTATATAAAAAGGAGTGTGTGAAAAAAAGGAGTGTATGAAAAAAAGGAGTGTATGAAAAAAAGGAGTGTATAAAAAAAGGAGTGTATAAAAAAAGAGTGCATGAAAAAGGAGTGCATGGAAAAAGAGTGTATGAAAAAAGAGTGTATGAAAAAGGAGTGGATGAAAAAGGAGTGGATGAAAAAGAAGTGTATGAAAATGGAGTATGAAAAAGGAGTATATAAAAAAGTGGTATAAAAAAGGAATATATAAAAAGGAATATATAAAAAGGAGTATAAAAAAGGAGTATAAAAAAGGAGTATATAAAACACCAAAGTGCAACAAGCCATGTAAAAGAAAAAAACCAGTTGCTAGGATATTTTCGTCTAAATATATTTTCCAAGACAACTTTGAACGTAGATATGGTAAACATCGCTACAACCTCTTCCCACAGACTGTTCAACGCAACAAACACAGAAAGGGGGAAAATGTCGCCTGTCTTCTGATGAGATATAAATAGTGATAGTACATCTTCTGCAGGTTTCCCTGCAGAAGATGATGACTTGGCACTACGGTGAAAAACTCCTCGAAAGGTAGATTAACATTCTCGTTAATGATGCTGTACACCACAATTAAGCACCCTCACATTCTCCACCCCTCAAGTAAGAACAAATTTAGACTTTGAAGCCGCTCGTTGTAGGTAAGAGTGGATATAAACCAGTTATAATGATACAGGCTCAAGTTAAGAGCATGTGCAAAGATTTTCGATCATAATCACTTAAAAGGAGTCAGAGTTCAAGGTGCCAAAAGTTAAGGAGTCAGGGTCAACAGTTTTATGTTGTGACTTAACGGTTCTGGTGCCACTATAAATTATGTTTACTTAACTTAATGTTCACTGTCCGTGTTATTTATGCATTTTGCTTATTTATCCCAAACCACAAGAACATGAAAAAGGATTGATATTTCGTCTCTACTATTATATAAAAAAACAACTGTGTGTGTTTCTTTACTATGGATTCCAAAATGGCTAGGCCGATTTTTATGAAATTGCACACAAATGTACTTTATGTATCTGGTTCTTTTCTTAGATAGGTTTTGTATCGGAATGTCTTTGATAGTTATCGATAATAAAAATAAAAACAAAAAAAACAAAAAAATCCAACGAAAGAATTCCTTGTACAGCCCAACACCACAGGTGCATTTTGAGAAGTTTTATTACTATAAAAACAGAAAACTCAGGCACATAAAATCAACAGGAGGTTCTTTGATATGACAGGTGTGTTTGGAATGAATTTCTGTTTAGAGCACAATTGAACCATGATACTTGACTTTTTTCGTTTTAAACTTTAATACAAGCCATTATATAAAAATAATTTTATAAAATCAACAGTAGGTTCTCTACAGTGCAATTTAAACTATGATGATAAAAATATGGGAGTGTGAAACATCCGCCAATCATTCAATCCCGAGCAACGTCGGCTCTCCCTAGTAATATATATATATATATATATATATATATATATATACTAGCAAAAGTACCCGTCGTTGACTGGGTTCAAAAACAGCCTACAGAAAATGGACTCTGATTTATGAAAGTATGATAGATTATGAAAAGGAAGGGTTGTAAAGAGATAGCTTTGAATTTGGGGGTATCAAAACCAAAGCAAAATATGATGAAAGTAAAAATAAAATAGATAAACCCCATAATTTATTATACCATACCTGTTCACACTGAAACACTTATCAAAATATTCTGCGGATCTATATTAAAAAATCTTGTTAAACTTTGTGACCTATTTCCATTATATGGAGGTTAGGCGCGAACGAACACCCCATAATTTTATTATACCATATTTCTTTAAACTGAAACATAATTATCAAAGTATACTTACGCAGATAGATATGAAAAGTCTTTATTAAAGTTTGTGCCTATATCCATTCTATGAAGGCCAGGTGCGAACGCAGACCCCACAATTTTATTATACCATCCCTATTTAAGTTATATACTTATCAAAGTATTCTTATGTACATCTATATCAAAAACACTTGTAAACGTTTTTTTTTTTTTTTCATTTTTTAACGCAGAGCCCATAATTTTAATGAACAACCGTTTTGCCAGATCAAGCATACCCATTCCTGTGTCTCGATACATCTATCATTATATGTAATCAGTTTTTTAAAATAGTCAACCATATAGGAGTCTATTCGTGACCAGACACACACACAGCTTTATATTATATATATATATATATATATATATATATATATATTTTGAGGGAATTAGACCTGGAATCTAAAGAACAGAGTTTATTTTAATGTACTAATAATTTTATAATGGAGATAAAAGGTATCTATATATATTTTTTATATAAATATTTTTTTTTCCCTTTTTTCTTTTAACCTTATTCATAATTTTCTATTTTACTTTATTTTAATTAATTAATTTATTTATTTATCAATGTAAAATTAATGACTTAGTTTTTATTTTATTTTATTTTTAAATATTTCCAGGATATCTGCCTTACATACGATTAAAATACTAGTTTTATTTTGGTGTCTTTAACTGCCCCCTCCCTTCTTTACTGATGAGGAGACTTTGTTATAAGAGGACAAAATTTTTGTCAATATTCAGTCAATTTAAATAAAATGAACATCGTTTCTGAAACGATCGTACAATCTTGTTGATTTTGTTGGGTTCGCTTTTGAAACTGATTTTTAATTCAAAATTATGAATAGTTTTACTCAATGTGTGTGTGTGCGTGTAAGTAATAATGAGTAAAATTCTACTTTTACCAATGAAAATGCCATGTCAGAACATGTAAGAACATAGTTTATCAACGAATCTAGCTTAACTTACTAATCAACTTTGAACTATTCAAACTGTGTCTCAACACTATCATAAAATGCTTTCTCCCCCCCCCTTTTTACTCACGTTCACCCCTAACAAGGCATAGGCTACTATTTGGGACCATGCTAAGGAAAGATTAACAAGATGTTGGTTTACGTTACGTTTAAACTTCTGCATATCAGTAGTCAGGGAAGCAGGTAGCAGGAAAGGAATTCCAAAGTCTAGCTGTTCAAGGGAAGAAACTATTAGAGTAGAAAACTTTCTGGCATTTAGGAACCTTAACAGTGAAGGGGTGAGAGTTTTTTGCTAAGCGGGTTCGTCGGAGATATGTACGTCGAGGGGGGGGCAGAAGCGCAATGAGTTCATCAGAGCACATTCTACTAAAATATCTGAAAAACAGGCACATAGATGCAACACTGCAGCGATGGGACAGGGGCTGGAGCTTAGTTGACAAAGTGGGACCTATTAGATTGAAAACTCTTTTTTGACTCTATCCAAGACAGAGATGCTAGTGATAGATGCACCAGCCCAGATGTGGCAACAATTTTCCATGCATGAGCGAATGGTGGCCTTGTAGAGGTACAGGATACTCTCAGTGAGTAGTTTTTTTTTAGCTCGATAGAGGAAATTCACCTTCTTTGCAGCTTCTACCAAGAATGCAAAATTTAACTTTTTACCTTTTAATCTATCTGGATATATTCACAATGCTATGGATTTTTATCGGATTTTTATGGATCAGATTTTGTTTGACTCCATCTGTATTTTTAGACATCACTTTGAATATCCTTTTATACTTTCTTGAACGTTACAATTTTAAAATTTCTCAATTTTTATGCCAGCTACCTTGGCACGTGTTGCCGGAGTGGAGAAGCTTCTTAGCTTGCTTAACGTCGAACCACACTTTTCCCATTGATATGACTGCTAGCTCTTTTAACATGGCTTGATCCATCATTTGCAGATTCTCCTTTGTCAGCTTCTCACTCGCAAATGTGGCAGCATAAGTTTTGGTTGAGCTGACAGAGATCTCTTCTTTGACAAGATAATATCCCCAATCATCAGGATCCATCTATCATGTCTGTAGCACCAAACTGAATCTAACAGGCCGTATTCAGTTGTATTTATTTGCTTCCCCACTGAGCAAATTAGGCACAAGGCCGTTTTTTAATTTGGAGAAGGAGGGAGGGGGGAGAGAAAAGGGGACCAGCTCCCGAGAGGTGGGAAATGGGAGCTGGACAGTACCTGTTGGTCTGTAGGGTGATCCCTACACTGACCAAGGTCTGATATGTGGGGTTACCCTCACATATGGTCTTTGCTTGCAGTAGGTATTTATTTGCTCCCCCACCGAGCAAATTAGGCACAAGGCCAATTTTTAATGTGAGGAGTGAAGGGAGGGGGAAGGGAAAAAGGGGACCAGCTCTCGAGAGGTGGGAAAAGGGAGCTGGTTAAAGGTCAGGTATGTGGGGTTGCCTCCACATCTGGTCTTTGCTTGCAGTATCTGTCGGAACAGATGGTATTTATTTGCTCCCCCACCGAGCAAATTAGGCACAAGGCCGATTTTTAATGTGAGGATGAAGGGAGGGGGAAGGGAAAATGGGGACCAGCTCCCGAGAGGTGGGAAATTGGAGCTGGTTAAAGGTCAGGCATGTGGGGTTGCCCCCACATCTGGTCTTTGCTAGTCATAGCTAGTCGTAGCTAGTCATAGCTTGCAGTATCTGTCGGAACAGATACTACACTTTGATCTTGTCGCCCGGGCCACGGAGGGCCGCGCTGGCAGTCATCAGCTGTATAACCAGTTGTGTACAACTAGAAAACCCGAGACGGAAGCTTAGAAAGTTGGTTTATAAGCAGACTGGGTGATTTTATTATACTTATGGGCAAGTTCATTTTTGGGGTCCTGATTGGTTGGTAGTTCATCAGTGGATAATCCATTATGCAAATATTGCTTCATTCAAGCAAGAATCTTTGTATCAATTATTTGCAGCTCTTTGTGCTAGTTTAGAGGCTTCTTGTGGGTTGAAAAAAAAAAGTGATGCAGAAGACAGCCGAAGACCTGGCGCAGAATCATGAAACAGGATATCAAGCTGATCATGGGTCCTCGCCTTTACAGGGTTCACCGCTGGAACCATGATTGGCTAACACTCATATCTGCTACTGTGGTGGGTCAGCGTGCATGGTTAGCATTTTTAATTAATTTATTTGCAGGTTGTTATCATCATCTTTATAATTGTTGCTTCACGACGTTCCGGCCAACTATTCTTCTGGCCTTTGTCAGGTGGGTAGCTGCGGCAGAATAGGAATGCTGAGTCTCTTAATTGTATCCTCAGTAGTTACTGACTTCCATAGTTGTTGTCTCATCACGTTTTTGGCCAACTAACCCTCTGGCTGGCTTTTGGATAGGATTAAAACCGCTACCTTCAGACAATTCTCACCTGCAACCATAGAGATTCAACGCCTCTATACACTGTGGCACAGTGGATAGTGGTTGCAATCTACTGAACCATGGGCTCTGAATGTCAAAGGAATAGTTGGTCAGAACATTCTCAAGCAACAACTATAAAGATGAGGATAACAGTCCATAAATAAATAAATATACAAATTACTCATCTTAAAGGATTACAAGAGTAAAAAAATGGTCAGCATTTGTTTGAGAAGCGGTTAATTCTCTGGATTGAGCCGGCCAAACAAGTTATGCTAGTAAGCATGTAAGTGTCAATTTGATCCCAAGTATGTGGTGTTATACACTTGAGCTCCATCTTCCTTAACATGATGTAAAAAAAAACAAAAAAACAAAAAAAAAAAACAACAATTAAACTGCGAGCTGAAGCAAAATTATGTATTGAATTTATTTTACTTTTATTTTATTTTTTATGCTCGTGCACTTGTTGCACACATGTTTGCGAACAGGACTCGACTGGATACAGAGTGAGAATTATGAAATAGAAACTTAAAACTTCTGTCCTCGAATCAAAGATAGAAAGAAGGGGAAAAAATAGTTTGAAAAACTAAAAGCAGAATGTGAACTTAACAAATGCATTCTTATTTGAAACTGGAGATGCTGTTCTCATTTCTTCACGACAGTAGGCATTCTACAAACGCTCAAATACCTCCTGCCCCATATGGATAGCATATTTATAGATGCATACACGGATGTTTACATTTTGTAAAAGATATACATATAATAATTCAGAATAAATTCATCTTAAAATAGAAATTTTGTCTGTCAGACACATTTTTTTTTTTAAACGTAGTAAATATATTACAATATATATATCACGTTGACACACCGGTTCTCGTCAGATCACTAAAGTTAAGCAATATTGGGCCTGGTTAGTACTGGATGGATACCAGATTTGGAATTCAAGGCGCTGTATGTGCTCTCTGCTTATCTCAGCATTTGTTTCCAGTCGTCCTGTACATACACTTCACTTGCCACTGGTATTTAACAATGTTGACCCAGGAGAGGTGTAGTTGGAGATTGCGCACCTCCTGCCACAAATTTTATGTGCAGGCACCCCTATGTGGGTATCCATAGTCTGTCAAAGACTGAAAGAGCCATATATATATATATATATATATATATATATATATATATATATATATATAAGGTAAAATTAAAAGCCAAGAACAATGCAAGATTTTTTTTTTATATAGAGTAAAATTAAATGAAAACAAAAGAAATAAATTTCTTTTTTTTTGTTGTTTGTTTTTTCTTTTTCACACAAATTTTAACTCTAAACAGTAATTTTTTTTTTCTGTTGTATTCAATGGTGTTATAAATCTCAATATATTTCAGACTTATTAGTCCTTTTTCAAGAGAAGACAGCGGAAGAGTGTTCAAAAATGGAAAAGCAGCCGCAGAGTTTGCCACGTGATACCGCGAAATATAGAACAAAAAATGACGTTAGGAGAATGTTAAAATAAATCAGTTGATGTTTGAAATACTTGTTGCGTTTGTGAATCAAGGGAGATGACTATTCAAGCAAGGTTTTTTTTTTTTTTTTTTTTTTTTAATTATTGTTTTTCTTATGTTTTAAACTTATATTATAAAAGCGGAGCTCAATTCCAGTCTATTGTTTAGTGTGGGAGTATTTTTTGAAATAATTAAAGATTCGAGGATACGAAGTTGACCTACGTTTCTTGAAGAAGCAAGAATGTTGATGTGAAAATCTGGTTCTGAATTAATGCAAGTGCGAATATGTTTATAGAACGACGAAGCAGTAGTGTTTAAGTGCTCTTTAATGCGGTGATGAAGCAATCTGGTAGTGCTTCTGATGTAAGATGCACTGCATTTAGCGCATTGTAGGTCGTAAACAACGTGGTTCTTAAAGCATAAACCTGTGTGTGATATTGGGCAATTAGAGAGTGAACAAGGGGGAAGGTGTATGCGATGGATGTTTTCGGTTGAGCTGTTGTCTTAAAGTAGATCCAGTGTGGATGAGTTGAATGTTGAGTCCCTCGCTGCGGATGGCTTTTCGGATTGAAGATGAGATTTTGTCACTGAGGAAGGGTAGTTTTAGAAAACAATTGTTAGAGAAGGGTCGGGTGTTGTGTTTTTTCTTTTTAAGTGAGGATAGGATCGTATTAGGGTAGCCGTTTAGTGAGAGGGTCTATAGGAAATTGTTAGTGTGTGTATTTTTGTCGGAGATATTAGTGCATTTGTCTTGTATGCGTGAGATTTCGGCATGTGCGTAGTTTAGTTTGTCCTTGAGAGGTAGTGGTAGTGCAGATTTGAAATGTACGAAGAGGCGTTTGCTGGCGGGTTTTCTGTAGAATTCAGTGCATATGGCACCATTTTTTTTTTATTTGTATTTTAAAATCAAGTAGAGAAAGAGATTCAGAAGAGTCTGGGTGTTCTATAGTAAATTTTAAGTTCTTCTGAATCTCTTTCTCTACAGACTCCCACACTAAACAATAGACTGGAATTGAGCTCCGCTTTTATAATATAAGTTTAAAACATAAGAAAAACAATAATTAAAAAGAAAAAAAAAAAAAAAAACCTTGCTTGAATAGTCATCTCCCTTGATTCACAAACGCAACAAGTATTTCAAACATCAACTGATTTATTTTAACATTCTCCTAACGTCATTTTTTGTTCTATATTTCGCGGTATCACGTGGCAAACTCTGCGGCTGCTTTTCCATTTTTGAACACTCTTCCGCTGTCTTCTCTTGAAAAAGGACTAATAAGTCTGAAATATATTGAGATTTATAACACCATTGAATACAACAGAAAAAAAAAAAATTACTGTTGTTTAGAGTTAAAATTTGTGTGAAAAAGAAAAAACAAACAACAACAAAAAAAAAAGAAATTTATTTCTTTTGTTTTCATTTAATTTTCTCTATATAAAAAAAAAATCTCGCATTGTTCTTGGCTTTTAATTTTACCTTATAATTTTCTTCAACAATGCTTCAAGCAAACTACAACCTACTATATATTCCAATATTTTTACCGATTTCGTACTAAATTCCTGGTTCCGATTCTATATAAATATCTAAATATTTTACTATTAAGTTGTTATTTTGTCCCGATTACTGTAAAAACATATCTTACATGTGCATGTATTTTCTCAAACGTAAAAATACACTTGCGAGAGGGTGATCTCGAGATTTTAGTCTTACTGGAAACTTAAATCAATAAATATTTATTATTACTACAAGCAGGGGAAGACGTTTTATAAAAATAAAATCAGATAAAAAGTATAATTAAAGGAGTCGGTTTTGGCATCGGAAAATAGGCTCAAATTTTCCAGATTCTGATAGCACAAAAAGTTCTGATTTTTCCGATTCCCGATTCCGATTAATCGTCCCAACACTAATATATATATATATAAGGTTTGGGATGTCTGTGTCTCCATATTTTCAAACTATCTTCTTCAAAATTAAAAGTTGCAGAGCAGTACTAGGGTCCTTAAACGCTTGGATTTTTTTACGGACCTTCTTTCATAGGTTTTTAGCCGGTTAAAATAATTTTTAAGGGATCTAAAATGGGTTGATATTGAAAAATTCGTTACACATTTTATACATTCATCTGAGTTTATTTTTAATTTTTAATCAGTTCATATATGTGTCATATTGGTACAGTGGTAACGTCACCAGCTTTGAATGCTAGTTTCAGTTTTGATTCTAGCTAATAGCACCCAAATATTTTTTTTTTTTTTAAACATTTGAAATCACGACTCTATAATAATATGAAATCTGGACACATTAAAATATCACATTTAAGCAGATTTTACGCCTGGGAAAATCCAGGCGTAAAATCTGCTAGTACATATATATATATATATTGCAAAATTTGTCTCATTTCAAAATATCAGAGATCTTAATTACTTTTAGAAATGGAAAATATTTCACTAATTTATATCCATAAAAACCAAACTTTAATTTTTGTTGCAATAATTTTAGCATATTAAAGGGGTATGACCACAAAAAAAAAATTGAACAATTACATTTATAACCGTGAGTGACAGGAATGAACCAATCAAATGCCAGAATCACTTTATAAAATATATTGAATCTCTTTGAATTCTTCACACATAGTTTCCCGTCTTGACACAAGAAAACCGCCCTGACTAGATTAAAGCTTTTCTGACTGAATTTATGCTGCCATTTTTTTTTTTTTTTTTTTTTTTTTTTGGTTGGCATTACTACATTTTTGAAATACAAAAATGGTTCTATATTCAAGAAATACATTCAAGAAATACATTCAAGAAATAATTTCAAGAATTCATAATGTTGTGCAGTCACTATTCACACTTGGCATCCATAAATATTATTTAAATTGGGATTTTTCCATTAGTCATTTCTTTTTTAAAGGCAATAAATGCATTGTGAAATTAGTATAATTTCAAAATAGCAAAGAACAACTACATTAAAAATGAAGAATATTGCATTAACTAGCGGGACCTGTAGAAATTCCACAACGAACTCATTTGTATGTAATATATTGATGTTAGCATTCTGTAGATGTTCAGTGTCAATAGAGACGCTCTGATATTATTGCAGCTCTTTTGTTAAAACTGCAAAAGTATTTATCTAAGCTAGCAGGGACGCCCGGTCGTAAAGTAAACTTAAATATATATATATATATATTTAAAAAATTTTTTTTTTTACATTTTCACCCCAAACAAGGCAAATTGCCACTTTGATGTAGGGGGCTACTATCAGGGGCAACAGCTACTGGGGTACTATGTAGGGATTTGGGCAGCAAGATGTTGGTTCACGTTACACTTGAACTTCTGCACGTCAGTACTGTTGGGGAAGCAGGGACCTGGAATGGAATTCCAGAGTCTAGCGGTTCTGGGGAAGAAACTATTGGAGTAAAAAGATCTTTTACATCTAGGGATCTCTACAGTGTGGGGGTGGGATTTAGCAGCCTGTCGGGTTTGTCGAGGGTGCTCACGTCATGGGGGCACAAGTGATTGCAGTTCGTCAGAGCATTCACCACTAAAATACTTGTAGAAAAGGCAGAGGGATGCAACATTTCGTCGATGGGACAGAGGCTGAAGTTCAGGGCCTATCAGGTTTGCGACTCTCTTTTGAACCTTGTTAAGGAGCAAGAGACTAGTAGCAGATGCACCAGCCCAGATGTGACAGCAATACTCCATACATGGGCGAATGGTGGCTTTATAGAGGTACAGGATACTTTCGGGTGTTAGTAGTTGTCTAGCATGGTAGAGAGAGCCCACCTTTCTTGCAGCGATCTTGGCAATGCCTTCAATGTAATTGTTCCAACTCATGTTTCCTGTGAACGTTAGGCCAAGGAGTTTGAAAGATGTACTCTCAGATAAAGAGTCGTTGGCCATATGATATTTTAATTCTTGCAGATTTCGTATGTATTATTATAGAGTTAATGTTCTATCGATTTTTATATATTATAAAGTTGCGATTTCAAGAAAATATATATATCCATATGACTTTGGTGCATCAGCTTTAATTTAAAGTGAAACAAAAACTTATATATAACATGTGTCATCAGCTATAATCGAAACTGAAACCAAAACTTCAGAAGAATTCTTAGTAAAATTATTTATTACAAGAAATGTAAGTCCATAACAATTAAACAACTCAGATGTAAGCGCGACACAGAAAATAACACACGCTATCGTATTAATATATAGATAATAAATTCGCAAACAATAAAGCGGATGCTATGACTGGAAACTGAAACCTTGAGATCTTCAGTTTTAGATTCTATTAACTGTTTTGCGTTTTTTTTACTTTGGAGTCACCACTTATCAAGGTGTGAAGGTCACTCGAGGATAAGAGTTACTGCATTAAAAGTGGTAGTGTAATAATCGTTAATAGTGCAAATTGGGTAGAATTTGATTATTTATGGGGACGGCTCAACAAGAAATTGTCTATTTTGGATTTGAAGGCTACCATGTTGTATTCAGCTGGGAAGCAGGATAGTGGAACAGTGTTCCACAGGCGGACAATTCTGAGAAAGAAGCTTTGTTCATGGAATCTGCATCTAGATTTAGGCACAGATAGACAGTGGGGGAAATCGTTTGTAGCGGTTGTAGCTAGTCGAGTTTTTTTTTTTTGTGAAAGTTTTGGAGTTTGGTCGAGCACTTACGATAAAAATAACGATAGAGCAGAGACAATCTTGCAACATTTCTTCTGTAGGAAAGAAGTTGCAGAGAACAGAAATGGGCATCATCTACTAGATTTTGAAGCTGGTTTTAAACTATCAAGGCTGGATAGAGCTTGCCGAGCAGCTTCTGCACAGATATGAAAACTGTTGGAGACGCCCCTCCATGGGATTAATGCACTATCTCATGACGTCACTTCCGTTGGTGACGACACTTCCAGTATCGAGTACCGGTGCCTGGCAGTCTGAGATTGGCACGCGACCCAAGCTGGACGTGTGCAAACATCCTACCATTGAGGAATGGATATCCTTTGCCTTTAATTTATGTGAATACATGTTTCGTTCCTAAAAATCCTGTATTCCTTCGTTCATTACCATTTAACCCCATAACAAAAACAGTACTCCGTTTTAGTGTGTACCTGCCTCATACAGATAGAGGATTGCATCGGCAGTGAGATACTGCTGGAGTGGTGCAGTGATTCACCCATTTTTTTCAGCGATCTTGGTCACAGATTCGATGTATGCGTTCCATTTCAGATTAGGAGTGAAGGTCAGTCCCAGAAACTTGTCAAGAAATGGAGTTTTCTCAAGATAAGAGTCATTCATTTCAATTAGGGCGAGTTGGAGGTCAGAGCGATTATGATGAAAGGAAAGAAGCTTGATTTTCGATAGATTAAAATTAACCAACCACCTTTTTCCCCATTGCACCATGTTCTAGAGATCAGAAGAGAGGGAATCAGAAAGATCTTTGTCATTGCTGGCCTTTGAAGCATTGCCATAGATTGTGGCGTTGTCTGCAGAAATCTCTATGAGTGATCTAAGAATGTGATTTGGGAGATCATTGATGAAGATTAGGAAGAGAGTTGGGCCCAGGATGGAACCTTGAGGGTCGCCAGCTTTAATACTATTTGGTTTTTCGTATAAACAGAGCTTAAAACATTACCTTAATAATATAATTACAGCTCCAACAAAGGTAAAACTGGTTTATATACGTGCTGCAAATTATCTATCCTAGGAAAGGTACAATTATTTCATACATGTGTAATACCCGTCTTGCAAAAAAATAAAAAAAATAAAAAATAAAGTAAAATAAATTCAATACATAATTTTGCTTCAGCCCGCAGTTTTTTGTTGTTTTTTTTTTTTTTTTAATTCTTTTGCTCAAGATAGCAAATGATACATAGACATTAAAAATTCTTCTATCCTAAAAATAACAGGTATGTTCAAAAGTAACTTCATTTTTCTCATTGTTTTATACAGTCCCGAGTAACGCCGGGTAGCCCTGCTAGTCAATCATATCAATCTCAACCATCTGTGTGTGAGTGCGTGTGTGTGTATGTGTGTTTGTGTGTATGTATGTATGTCCGCTAAAATTTTTTATCAGCCCCAGCATTGCTGCATGGACATGCTATCATTAGAAAAGGTGATCTCTTAGACACATAATATCGAAAAATTGGAAAAAAATCGTCAATTATTTTGTGAAGAAAAGTCGTTTTGTTTGAAGGAGGAGGTCAAATAAAAACCTTGCTTTCGACGCGGTTTGCAAACCACACATGCGAACTGACGTTACGTTTTTTGTTTCAAAAAGCTAAATTTGTACCGTGATAACATGTGTCCTTGTGATCCCATGGATAGCACGCATTCACTTACTAACTTCGCCGCCCACTTTACCTGTCATAATAATTTCTTTTTTTACGACCAAACAATGCCGGACATCCTTTGTTAGCCTATTATATAAAGGGCAGTTGTCTGCATGTCTGTATGTTCAGCTAAAAGTCCAAAACTACTAACCAAAGACCTACAAAGTTTATGTTTTCTACACTGGCGTTGCCCGGATGTATAATTATTTTAAAAGAAGAAAATATTTTATGAGTAACAAAAGAGCAGCTGTCCTATCCGCCATTTTGGAAACAATCTAAAGAAAAAAAAAAAAAAAAAAAAAACTAAAAGAGAAATAACTCAATAATTCAAACTTGCGAGATTTAATTGCTTAACATTGATTTCCTTTATAAAAAATAAAACTTCTTGGTCAATTTACATGATTTTTGGAATATATTTTCGTTTCGTCAAGGGTACAAACATCATACAGTTTTTTCTTTATTTTTGTTTTTACTGTGGAGGAATTTTGGACAAGAACCGACTTGATTAAACAGATTAAATATTATAACAGATATTCGCATACTCATTCACTAACTTCAAATTTACACGTTTTTTTTTTGTTTTGTTTTTTTCAAACTGTGCACACACACACACATATATATATATATATATATATATATATATATATATATATATATATATATATATATATATATATATATATATATTCGCATAATTGTTATCAAGCCTGGTGATACATTTATGGTTTGAAGTATCAATGACTTAATTTGTACCCCCCCACCTCCTCCTTTAACACTAACCTCCTCTGCTTCTGTCCAGAAAGGAGGCAAAATACTTAATCAGCAAGTGTGAACTGTAATTTTTAGTCTCCCCTTCCCGCCAACCTGTTACCTGGTGGTGTATAAACGGAAACCGTAGAAGTTGGGTTAGTTGGTGTTGTTAACTGGACGACAGGCTGGCTGTGTAAACCTAATGTTGAATGCTTGACACTGGGCATTTGGGCCTTTTTTTTTTTTTTTATTTCATCCACAAAGGCCATAATTTATTTAAGGAATACCTCACATTTACAGACTAATTTGTCCACTATATCCATTCATAAAGGAGGAGTTCATAAAGTGAGATATGCCAATAGCAACCAATGCTTTAAATGAGCTGTAGGTACTCCTGATGCTCAGACATTTGTCCTTTTTTTTTTTTTTTTTTTTTTTTAAGCAAACAAAATGGCTGATACTACAAAATTCCCTCTCTCTTTCTCTGTTTCTTTTTTACGCAGTCAAGATAGAAAGTCTTTTCAAATTTCTCCATTTTCAATCTCAATTATAGCAACTATTGTCTGTATCATATTTCTTAGTCTGTCTTTCTATTTCACTTTTTCCACAGAAACTAGTGAGCCAATCTGACTGAAATTTTGTATGAAACTATGTTATGACAAGGTGCAGCGAATTAAGTATTATGATATCTATTCGATACACAGTTTAGGATTAATAAGAATTAATAGGGATTAGTCATTAAAATACATATTTACTTTCACTTTTTCTCAGAAACTACTGATGATCTGGTATAAATTTTGTATGGACTCCTGTTATGATTTGGCATAGTGAACCAAGTATTATGGTATCCGTTTGATGCACAGTTAGGGATTAATCACCACATTTACTCTCACTTTTTCTTGGAAACTATCGGTCTGATCTGGCTGACATTTTGTATGGACCTTTTCATAAGGTGCAGCAAACTAAATATTATGACATTTGTTCGATGCACTATTCAGGGTTCATAGGGATTAGTATTTACTGAAAAAATGAGCACAAATTTAACCATATTAAACCATTAGTTTGGCATAAAGCACTCATTTTAAGTTAATGGGCTATAACTTTTGCTCGTTTTTAACGGGCTAAAAAGTTTAATATATGTATAATTCTGTTCGCGAATTAGGCACAAGGCCATACATCAGATGGTGACTCAGGTTAGTCTATATAGTCTTTATGAACATAAAAAAATTATATTAATAAAAATATTCTAGTCCATCAATATTTTCTATGGTTTAAATTTTGTAAAAAAGGGAAGAAAAAAAAACTATCAAATAAATGTATATAATATTAGGTTGGTGCAAAAACAATATTATTTTCTCCCATATGTTACTTTTATATATGATTTCTGAATTAATTCATTGATATACATAGTCATGTTATATATCATTTTGAATCGTGTTATTCGTTACCATTCTCAATCTCTTCATTCATTTTTTTTTTTTTTTTTTTTTTGCAGGCTTTGCGACAGCATGAACAAAATTCAAATCTGCACGTGTCGGACTTTGCTGTACACTCAGGTACCCGCTTTGCGGGCACCCTTGCAATAAGTGGATATTGTACGTGCAACTATTTCCTAAGGTGTTTAAAATTCTTTAACTATGAACTTTTAAACAAAAGAAGGTTATATCGAAGTTGATAATTATATTGTTATGCATAAAACTTGAAACAATTACAAAGAATTGGTTGAGGGGATGGGGTAAAGGAGAGTGAGCCAATTCAAATTCACAAAGTTGGCAGGCGCAATGGTGGTGGCCCCTGGGATGGTGACGAATCCCAACTTGGTGTGCGCCATCCTTGTATGAGAGAGTTTATAAAGAGTAGCACTAAACAGAAAATTAAATTAAATAATTACAAAAAAGAATAAAATACATATAAAATACGTTTATAAGCCAAATTAAAACGCAATATTATGAAAATAAACAAATATTTTATTTGTTTGAATTAATATTTCGGCGATAGACACATCCTCAAAATTTTATACATTTTTCTTTTTTTTTTTTTTTTCTCGCCATGATTTTAAATCGAAGAAAAGAAAAGGTTAGTGAAGAATCTGTGTGTTGTACGTCTGCAGTGTTATTTTGAAACGCTAGAAGAATATGCAATATGAATTTGGCTTATAATACGTATTTTATTTTAAAATTGAAATAACGCTTCTATCACGGAAAACACAACTGACTTTCAAAACAATATAAATTTATATATATATCATTGTTGGGATGATTAATCAGAATTGGAAAAATTACAACTTTTTGCGATATCAATATTGAAAAATATTTTGCCTATTTTCCGACGACAAAAACAATTCTTTTAATTTTTTTTTTTTTTTTCGTTTGTTTAAAACAAAATTTTCATTACTAGTACTTATGAATTATAGACATTTATCGATTTTAAGCTACCAATAAAACTTAGACCACCATCATGAGTGCGTTTTTACATTTGTGAAAATATTAAGGTAATCTGAAAAAACAAAAAAAGAAAAAGAAAAAAACGAAAAGTCTACAACTAAATATGTAAATATTTTAAAAGTATTGGAATCTGTAACTGTGTCGGAACTGGAAATATATTGGAATCATCTCATCACAAATCTAACATATAAGCAGCTATATATTTGTCTGTCTGTCAGCCTCCATATTTTTAAACTATTTCCTCCGAAACTAAAAGTCACAGAGCGGTGCTAGGGGGTCTCAAATGATTGTATTTTTTATGGACCGTTCTTTTATGGGTCTTTAGCCGGTTAAAACTGTTTTTAAGGGGTCAAAAATGGGTAAAAATTGAAAAAAAATCGTTATACATTTTGTACATTCATCTTTAGTTTATTTTTAATTTTTAATCACTTTATATGAGTGTAACGCTGGTATAGGGGTAACGTCACCAGTTTTGAATGCTGTAGTTTCGGTTTCGATTCTAGCTGATAGCACCTGAATACTTTTTTTTTTACTTTTAAAATCAACTTTCTGGACAAATTAAAATATATTTAAGCATATTTTACGCCCAGTCACAGCCCTCCCCCCTCCTCTAGTTATATATCTATAATATAAAGTTGAGTGTGTGTGTGTGTGTGGTCACGAATAGGCTCCTATATGGTTGACTATTTTAAAAAACTGATTACATATAATGATAGAAGATGTATCGAGACACAGGAATGGGTACGTTTCATCTGGCAGAACAGTGGTTCATTAAAATTGTGGGGTCTGCGTTCGCGCCTGGTCCACAAAGTATGGAAATAAAAAAAAAAAATTAAATTAAAAAAAAAAAAAAACGTTTACGAGTGTTTTTGATATAGATGTACATAAAAATACTTTGATAAGTATGTTATAACTTAAATAGGGATGGTATAATAAAATTGTGGGGTCTGCGCTCGCGCCTGGCCTTCATAGAATGGAAATAGGCACAAACTTTAATAAAGACTTTTCATATCTATCTGTGTAAGTATACTTTGATAATTATGTTTCAGTTTGAAGAAATATGGTATAATAAAATTATGGGGTGTTCGTTCGCACCTGACCTCCATAGAATGAAAATATGTCACAAAGTTTAACAAGTTTTTTTTAATATAGATCCACAGAATATTGTGATAAGTATTTCAGTGTGAACAGGTATGGTATAATAAATTATGGGGTTTATCTATTTTATTTATACTTTCATCATATTTTGCTTTGGTTTTGATACCCCCAAATTCAACCCAAATTTACAACCCTTCCTTTTCATAACCTATCATACTTTCATAAATCAGAGTCCATTTTCTGGAAGGCTGTTTTTGAACCCAGTCAACGACGGGTACTTTTGCTAGTATATATATATAACTTGGCTAGAACAAGAAAACTTAAATTGTTCACGACAAGCAAAAACTTCACCAGACACAAGCAGTATATATTTAAACTGAATAAAACTTTTGGATATTGTGAGGAATTTTCAACAAGCCCTTCCATAACTGCAATCAAAGAAACAATCAACAAAGTCAGAACATCATTAGCCTTGAAGTGATCAAGGCTGGCATGTTTAAACATCTTTATGAACTGCTATTTCCTCAGTGCCGAGGATGAGGAGACAATACCTCAGAATATGTAAACCACAGACATCGAAATCTATAGAAAAGGTGAACAAGACACTATAACAACACCTGCTTCTTGTGTATGATTGGAAAGGTTTTTGCGGATATCTTACTAGCAAAGCTATAAGTTACAAACTCTTGGAGAAACGGATCTATCCTACGAGACAATACTGTTTTAAAATCGACTTTACGATTACTATTAAAACCGGCTAATATTCAACCTGATTGAGCTACAAATAAACTGAAACGAACACTAGAAAACCGGTTTATAAGCAGGCTGGAATATTCCATTTTGCTCAAATGGTCAAGTCCTAATTGGTCAGAGTTCTGATTGGCTGCTAGTCCGTGAGTGAATAATTCATTATGTAACTTATTTACTAGCGGGTGATCTGGGGGCGGCTTTGCCCGGGCGTAAAATACGCCTAAATATGATATTTTAATTTGTCCAGATTTTGTGTATATTATAATAGAATTGTGATTTTAAAAGTTAAAAAAAAAAAAAAAAATAAAAAGTATTTGGGTGCCATCAGCTAGAAACTGTAGCATTTAAAGTTGTTGACGTTACCACTGTAGCAATGTGACACATTGGATTGATTAAAAATTTAAAATAAACTAAGATAAATGGAAAAAAATTTATAACGATTTTTTTTTTCACTTTTGACCCATTTTTGACGACTAAAAAACTATTTTAACCAGCTAAAGACCAATAAAAAACGGTCCATAAAAAATCCAATCATTTGAGATCCCTAGTACCACTTCATGATTTTTAGTTTTGGGAAAGATAGAGTTTGAAAACATGAAAACAGACAGACATACAGCCTTTTATATATATATATATATATATATTTTTTTTTTTACATAGGAGTCACCACTTATCAAGGTCCGAAGACTACTCGCGGATAAGGGTTAATGAGACAATATCATAATCATTAGTAGTAGAAATTTGGTAAATTGTATTACTTAAGGGGGACGGCTCATCTTGTTTATGTTGGACTTTAAGATGACCATATTGTAGCCAACTGGAAAGCAGGGAAACAGAAGAGCCTTCCACAGGCGTGTAGTTCTAAGAAAGTCTTTAATGGAATCCATATTTAGGTTTCGGCACAAATAAAGAGTGGGGGAAATTATTGAGAATGGTTCCAACTAGATGAGTGTTTTTCATGAAAGTCAGGCCAGGGGGAACCATAAATTGAAGCTCAGATGAGCACTTGCCATGAAAATAACGATAAAGCAGAGACATGTTCGCAACGTCTCTTCTATGGGAAAGAGGTTGCAGGGAAGAGAAAAGGGCATCGGGCATCCCCACTAGGCTACGAAGACTATTTTGAACTCTGTCAAGGTAGGAGCCTGGAGAGGGATGGGCACTGCCAGTGTTAATTGTGAAAGTTTGGCAAGGAGGGGAGAGGGGTGATCAAAGATTGGAGCTCAGACGAGCACTTGTCATGAAAATAACAATGGTGCAGAGACAGGCTTGCAAAGTTTCTTCTGTGGGAAAGAGATTGCAGGGAAGAGAAAAGAGCATCCCCTACTAAGCTACAAAGTTTATTTTGAACTCTATCAAGGCAGAATAAGGTGCTTCTAGCAGCTCCTGCCAGATGTGGCAACAGTGTTCAATCCTTATCTTTTTCTTAAAGACAACTGCAATGAAGTCTAGATGACTACTCTATATTGTTTATTGGCTTAACCTTTTTCAGAAAATGTGGACTTGTCGCTTCACTAGAAAGAATAGGTTGTCCATCAAAGCTCACAAAACTGACAATTTTGTGAAAACACAATTCAGTTTCGATGGGTCCACCACAGACATTTTCCCGCCATCAAAAGCGGTCTAAAACAAATTCATACATGCTCTTGTTCCTTTTAGGATATTATTCTCCATGCTTCTTAGAAATTTAAAAACATGGAAGATGGCATCTACATGTACATGTATGGTACTAGCCTCTTTAACCATGACCAGAATGAAAATCAGGAAGCTGCTTAATCAAGAGACACTGTATTCTAATCACATAGATTAACTGCTCAGTAGCAGGAAGGTTTACATGCCGACAAATTTTCAAGCATATATACACACACACACACTAGCAGTTCCGCCCGGCTTTGCTCGGGCCCTATGTTACTGTTCATAAGCTTATGTGCATATGTATATATTAAAAAGTGTGAATATGTACGGTAATGCCTTTCTATATAATAGTCTTCCTTGACTACCATGGAGAAAAGTTGATCGAGACCGCAGACGTCAATTCTTTTTTTTTTTTAAACTTTGACCCCAATTTTGACCCCTTAGCATTTATTGTTTTGGGCTTAAATAGAATTATAAAGTTTGATCCCTCTCCAAGTAATCTATATCTAAAATTTCAAGTGTTTAGACCCAAAATTGGCGGAAGAATTTAGCAGAGTTCTCAAAGGTCAAATCATTGAACTTTGACCTCTTAACAGTAAAATTTCTGGCCGAAATCTGATTAAAAAGATTTTCCCAAATCTCAATCCCCCTAATGCCAAATTTCAAGTTAGTAGACCGACAATTGACAGTTATTTGGTAGGAAAATGTACACAGACACACATTTTCACTTTTATAGATATGTTCACTTTTATAGATATGTAAATACATATATATATATATGCATATATATATATATATATATATATATATGCATATATATATATATATATATATGCATATATATATATATATATATATATATATATATGCATATATATATATATATATATATATATATATATATATATGCATATATATATATATATATATATATATGCATATATATATATATATATATATATATATATATATGCATATATATGCATATATATATATATATATATATATATATATGCATATATATATATATATGCATATATATATATATATATATATGCATATATATATATATATATATATATGCATATATATATATATATATATATATGCATATATATATATATATATATATATATATATGCATATATATATATATATATATATGCATATATATATATATATATATATGCATATATATATATATATATATATGCATATATATATATATATATATATATATATATATATATGCATATATATATATATATATATATATATATGCATATATATATATATATGCATATATATATGCATATATATATATATATATATATATATGCATATATATATATATATATATATATATATATATGCATATATATATATATATATATATATATATATGCATATATATATATATATATATATATGCATATATATATATATATATATATATATATGCATATATATATATATATATATATATGCATATATATATATATGCATATATATATATATATATATATATATGCATATATATATATATATATATGCAAATATATATATATATATATATATATATGCATATATATATATATGCATATATATATATATATATATATATGCATATATATATATATATATATATATATATATATGCATATATATATATATATATATATATATATATATGCATATATATATATATATATATATATATATATGCATATATATATATATATATATATATATATATATATATATATATATATGCATATATATATATATATATATATATATATATATATATATATGCATATATATATATATATATATATATATATATACATACAGTGATGATCATATTTATTGGCACGGTAAAATAAAAGTTAAATTTTGTCTAATAAATTCTAAAAAAGGGATTAAATTAAAGAAAATAACAAAGTATATTATGTATTTTTAACTGGCCTTTCCGATGCAGCAATCGGATTTTAGAAAAAATAAATAACAAAGGAACAACAAACATAATTGCAAAAAACCATTGTTCAAAATTATTGGCACGGCTTTGTTTTTCTTTTAGTATCAGTATAATATCAATCAATTTCCGGTTTACGTGCTTTCTGAACTTTTTTATTGCCATATTATGCTTGTTTAACGCTAATTCAGTGAATAATTTTTTTCAGATAATTTTTAGATAGCGATTTATTTAAACTATTATAAGTGACTAAATTATAATTTTCAATCGCCATGGTTAAAACTAAGGAACACAGCGAAGACGTCAGGAAGCTTGTTGTAGCATGCCATACCAATGGGGAGGGCTATGATAAGATTTCAAAGAAGCTAAACCTTCCCAAATCCACTGTTAGAGCCATAATAAACAAGTTCAAATCGCAAGGCCACGTTATGAGTTTAGAGGGTAGAGGGAGAAAAAGGATTCTTTCCCCAAGAGATGAACGGAAAATTGTTCGACAAGTAAAACAAAACCCAAGGATCTCTGTTGGGGAGATTGTTGATGAACAGAGCACCTCTGGAGTGAATGTATCTCGACATACAGTTGGTAGAGTTTTGAAGAGAGCTGGTTTAAAAGCATGTCGTCCGAGAAAGACTCCCTTATTGAAGCCTATGCACCTGAAAGCAAGGCTAGCCTTTGCAAAACGTCATATTGATAAAGATGTTGCATTCTGGAAACGTGTTCTATGGACTGACGAAACGAAAATAGAGTTATTTGGCCATAATAAAGTGTCTTATATTTACAGAAAATCTGGCGAAGCTTTCCTGCCTAAGAACACCATACCCACAGTGAAGCACGGTGGAGGCAGTTTGATGTTTTGGGGATCCTTTGCTGCCTCTGGACCAGGGCGACTTGTTAAGGTCACAGGTAGCATAAAAAAGGAAGATTATGTTAAAATATTGGATGAAAACCTGAAAGACTCTGCTAAAGAGCTCTCACTTGGTCGTCGTTGGTGGTTCATGCAAGATAATGACCCAAAGCATTCGGCTAAACTGACTAAGAAATGGCTTGAGGAGAATCATATTAATGTTTTGGAGTGGCCATCACAAAGCCCAGACCTTAATCCAATTGAAAATTTATGGAGAACATTAAAATTGAGGGTAATGCAAAGGAAGCCTAAGAATCTTATTCAATTGGAGGATTATTGTCAGGAAGAGTGGGCTAAAATTACTACTGAAGAGTGCAACAACTTGGTTGTAAACTATGAAAAGCGACTGAGGAAGGTAATCAAGGCCAAAGGCTATACAATTGATTATTAAATAAATCGTGCCAATAATTTTGAACAAGGGTTTTTTGCAATTATGTTTGTTGTTCCTTTGTTATTTATTTTTTCTAAAATCCGATTGCTGCATCGGAAAGGCCAGTTAAAAATACATAATATACTTTGTTATTTTCTTTAATGTAATCCCTTTTTTAGAATTTATTAGACAAAATTTAACTTTTATTTTACCGTGCCAATAAATATGATCATCACTGTATATATATATGTGTATGTATATATATATATATATATATATATATATATATATATATATATATATATATATACCGACCTTACAGTTAGTTAAAAAAATAAAAATAAATTTAAAAAAATACAAGCCAAGCATGCAGGGTCCCACTCCACAAGTGAAAAATTTACTTTCACCATGACTAATATTTGTGCAAAATAATAAAAAAAAAATTCCAAAGTGTGGTTATTGAGAAAAGTGCAAAGAAACGAACGGGATGAATTACTTTGTCGGAGGGAGTGGTGGACCAAAACGGCTTAGATTTAGTCGTCAGTTGAGCTACAAACAGACCAAAAAGAACAACTAGAAAGCTGGTTTGTAAGGATGCTGAAATGTTCCATTGTGCTCAGATGGTCAAGTTCATTCTCTGAGGTCTGATTGGCTGCTAGTCTGTGAATGGATAATCTGTTATGTAAATATTGTTTTGGTTATGATAAACTTTTTTTTTTTTTTTTAAATGCTGTAAAGTGTTTATCTGATTCTACAGTCAGAACAGCAGCAAAGCATGCAACCTGTCTATTAGCAAGCATACACTTGACACTGGAGAACGTCACACGTCTGGTTCCTATTTACAATGCCTTCCCACGGGACAGAGTTAGACACCAGAGTCGTTTTTTTAATATGGAGAAAAGTAACAAAAATAAAAATTGTCTCAGTCGTGAAAGATTTCTCCTCCACTGACAGAGAACAAGAAATTGAAGTGCAGCATCTGAAGAACAGACACTACACTTTGATCTTGGCCCGAAGGCCAAAACGTCTGGTTTCAGCAATCTTATGTAAGTTATGCACTGACATTTAATTAGATGCATGAACTGGCACTGTTTCTCCCACATTAGCTCAGTTGAGAAAAAATAAAGCCTGAGAAAATATACTGACCACTTTGACAAATATACAAGTTTACAAAACACTTACGATGATGATGACGATGATGACACAGCAGCGGCATCAAAGGGGAAAGTGAACGTGGCTAAATGGGCCGACAACCTGACAGTCCAGTTCGCTCCACAGAAACACTTTAATTTAGGAATACTGGCAACCTTCGCATGGGATCCCTTCTGTAAGTACCCGAGGTCTTTCTAGAAAGAATTCTAACTGGAAAGATATTTGGGAAACGAATGCCAACAATGATCATTTGACTCGTACAAAATAAATGAATAATGCTCATCAGTAACAACAGGAAGGTGATGCTGACAAAGTCGTTAACAACACAATCCGGATGTGTCAACTTTCAATCTTGTCCGTTCCAAAGAAACTGTTTCACCTAGGGATGTTGGCAACCTTTACGTGATCCCTTCTGTAAGTACCCAATGTATTTCTAGAAAGAATTCTAACTAGAAAGATATCAGAGAAAGGAGTACCAACAATAACCATCTGATTTCATAAGAAATGAATAACAGCAACAAAGGTAAAACATGGTCACCAATGTGTAGACCCTACACTTTCCATTGCGTACATGCCTTGGAAGTCTTCTGGCAGTATCATATGACCCATAAAGCATTTCAACAGGAAGGTTGTATAAACATTTACACCCTGATCTCAGAAAACCGACCACATTAAATGGATACCTGAAGCAAATTGCTTATTAGAGGACAAACATGGAGCAGACACTAGCTCTTGCCCACAGATGTCTGTCCTGCAGGCATCAACACGGATGTCTGAGAAAATCTAGCAACTGTCCACAATTCAAAATTCTTTTCAGAGATTCCACCAGAATTAGCGAATCGAAACAGAATAAACTGGTAAGAGGAAAAGAGAAAAAGAGAGAGAGAGAAAAAAATTCAAATAAGAACGGGTCCTTTTTTACTTTGCTCCCCAATGAGAGCAGAGTTAGTTACATGGTCGACTTTTGATGCGGAAAAACCACAGCTCGTCAAAAATGGGCAATCTGGATCAGGACAAAAATGAAAATTGTTTCAGTCTAGAAGAATTTCTTCCCTATTGACCAAAGGCAAAAAATATGAACAACAGTTACTCCACCTTGTGCCTATCCAGAGGAATCAATGCCGAATCAGCTAGGCAAATAATATGCATCTACACTTGGTCTTTTATAGTTGCAAGTAGAACTAAACATAATTCTATTATTAAAGGCCGAAGAAAATCAATGTCTAGATATTTGGAGTTAACATGAAAACCAACTTTTCAAAATCGGAATAGAGCCAAATCCAGACAGCAAATATTGCACACATGAAGGGTTCAATATCCTTTCAGATAGAGATGCTATAACAAAAATGAACAACTAAAATTAAAATAAGCCTAATAAATTGTTTAATATGTGTATAAAAAATTAATACTATTTATTTCTTATTTGGTGACGTGTAGGAATACAAAATGTCTTTTAAATATTTTTATATATATATATATAAAGTATCTTACTATAATAATTACCAAATACCTACAGACACTAGTGTTTCATCCTTTCGGGAATCATCAGTGCAGGGTGTCACGATTAACACCAGTTGATAGATTCGAACCTGGCAGCAGAAGCCATGTCTGGCTTCATTAGCAAGGACCTAATCCATTCGGCTACCGTTAACTGAAAGAAATACTGTTGAAATTTAAACATTTTTTTTTTTAAATATTTTTAACGTCTGTTGGAGTGATCTAATCATTATATGATGATCTGTGCATATACATTAGTGGTAGGAATTGGAATCGGAAAAATTATAGCCTAATTTCCAATTCGAAACTTATTCTTTTAATTCTTTAGTTGACAATAAAAAAAAAAAAATAAACAAGTACAAATTGTTGTTCATTTACGGCACAAGACTATGCACCACAGAATCGGTTATAAATTCCATTTACAAATTTAACATTGATACACAGATTTTAATTTATTTTATTTTTTGGTCCTTTATAACCAGAGAGTTCACTTGATTATTAAAGGTTTTATATGCTCTAGATGGGGTTTTTCAATTTCGTTGGCGCCAGCTGCACATTGGTGGTGTCTTTCATTGGCTTCCTTTGAAATAATTAGTTTTATGGTACTTCTCTTTGGATGCAAGTGAAAAATATAGGTAACAATCTCACGATGAGTTTATCAAAATATTGGATAAAATGCATAAAAAGAAAACATTTTAAAGATTTTCTGAATTAAAAAGGAAATTATATCTGCATTTAAACTTGTACACGCACCCTAAAAAGAGGGATGCAGTTTCTAATCGTCATTCATAAACACAAGTAAAAATAACGTGAAGATGAATAACGATACAGAGTTGAACGATAAAATTGTCACTCTATAAAAGACGACATGATTCCATTTCTGTTTGATGAAAACCGTTTTTTTTTTTAATTTTTTATTTTTTATTTTTTGCAGACCATCTACTAGTTGGCCAGATGTGTACAAATCCCAAAGCGATAGAAGCCTTCTATCACATTTGAAAGATACACAATGTTCAACGAGCGAGATTGGAGATGTGCCACTGTACAACTCATGCTCTCTACCGATCCAACAGGACCATTGCCTGCACCCTCAAAATGTAAATCCGGACAGTTCAACACTTGAAGACAAAGCTCAACAAAATTTTCAGCCACGTTTATGATCTTTGGTGTGGTTCTAAGTGAGGGTCACATCATGCCACCTCACATCTTCAAATTCAGCTTAAAAGTCAAAACCAAAGTGTATCTGGATGGCCGCTGGCACACTCTGGATGTGGCAGGTGGACTCGGCACCAGCCCACAAGTCCAAAGAAATCCAGGCTTGGCTTCAGAAGGAGTGTTATGACTTTGTACCCTTCTCTCATTGGCTCCCATCCTTCCCCGACCTGAACCTGCTGGACTACTTTGTTTGGTCATATGTCGAGAACATCACCAACATGACCTCCCACAACACCAAACTCAGCTTTATCACCACTATCTGCTGAGTATTTGCCAAGCTTTCACCAGCGCTTGTGGAAAAGACATGCTCGAAGTTCCGGACCGGTATCAAAGCGGTGATTGAAGTTGAAGGCGATTACATTGAAAAAAAAAAAAAAAAAAAAATGTCAGCTCTACTACATAATCAAGTTACCTGAATTGTTTTTTTTTTAATTTTTATTTTTTTTTCCAATAAAAGTTTTAAAAAGGGTTGACAGATTTATCGTTCCACCTTGTATTAGGCAAGAATGTTATGTCGGAAAATAGAAAAGGATTTAAAAAAAAAGAAAAAAAGAAAAAAGACTTTTGTTCATATAATAAAATTATTTAATGCAGAACCAGAGATGAGTTAGCACAACTCTACAATCGCAAAACGATACGGAAATATAAGTAGAACTAACAAGTCCGTTTTTAACATCAGTACAAAAATTAAAAAAAAAATAAAAAAAAAACTGGATTGCGACAATAGTGATAACTTCTCTTGTGAACATTATTATATATAAAAAAAAAAAGTTATTTTTACTGATGAATCTAATATTAAACTATTTTCACACACTTAAACAAACGTTCAGGGGAAATAAAACGTTGTCAAAACAAAAGCTCATCTAAATTCTGTTTAAACGTGCCAAACTAGAGCGATTACGTGGTTAAATGAACTTGATGCCTCCGTGCAGAGACAGCTGCACATGTAATCATGAGGCAAGGGTTGCGCAATCTGCAACCATACCTCCCCTGAATCTAGGACAACTCGAAACAATGCCGAGATAAGCAAAGAGCACATACAGCCCCGGGAAGTCCCAAATGGTCACCCATTTACTACTGACCAGGTTAAACGTTGCTTAACTGAACTATGCTAAGTTGGATAAACTGTGCTATATTTAATTTAGTAATCAGTGTTCAGTTATTTGAGCAATTGAACTTAACTGAAGTAAATCATAGAAAGTCGATTTTTAAGGAGCCTGGGATATTTCATTATATATTATTTTAATGAGTATTATTTATATTAATTTATTTATTGCGGACTATTATTCTCATCTTTATTAGTTGTTGTTTCACGACGTTTCGGCCAACTATTCCTCATTTCATTGTCTAGATGTTGTCAAAACAAAAGCTCATCTAAATTCAGTGATTTTCAGGTTATTAAATGCTAAATCCAGCGATTGATTCCAGATTGATTGATAGGAATCAAGAAGTGGCTCATCTTCTATAATATAAATCACACCTGTCTGTTTAAATGTATGTATGTATGTATGTTTGTATATCTCACAAAAACTTTCGACAGGGGCATGGATTTTCACGAGATTGGTATCGTTTTAAAGTTCAACCCTTCGGATGACAAATATCGAAAATTGGCGAAGAACATTAATTCCTTCACCCTCAACAGAGAGGGGTCGCTTTTTTTTGCCAATATTTTTAAAAGTCATCAGGTCTTTTCGATTGACTAGCCTTAATTTAAACCTTCATCACTTCCAGTTTGGCGATAGGCGCAACAGCAAATACATCATGTTTTTATTTTTTTCACATTCTTTCCTCCTTTGAGGTATGGGTTCAAGCCTGCCTGTCCACTACCACTTTTTTTTTTTTTTTTTGCTGAACACACTCCTCCAAACACCCGGGCAACGCCAAGCATCCAGGCTATTCTATTATATACATAAATTATTACTTCATTTAAGCAAGAATTTTCTTAACAATTTGAAGCCCTTTGTTTGGTAAATACTGATTTGATTCTACTTAGCACAGGCAGAGTGAAAGTTATGTGTGACAATCTAAACTCAAGTAATTATATTGACAACTGATGAGACTCATTTTAATGTGAATCACTCCATTCTGATCTGGTCAATTTATTGCATCAGAGTTACATTCGCAAGCCATTCCTTCTTTCAGAATTATATTTTATAAACTATTTGTGTGAGAGAGAGAGAGAGAGAGAGAGAGAGAGAGAGAGAGAGAGAGAGAGAGAGTCGGTTCCCTAAACTCCAAAACGGTTGGGCCGATTTTTATGAAATTTCACACAAATGTACTTTATGTATCTGGCAGTGTTCTTAGATATTTTTTTTTTTTGCATCGGAATGTCTTTGATAAGTATCGATAATCGAAAAAAAAAAAAATCTGATGAAAGAAGAAAGGCGATTTTGATCAAAGTTAACACCTTACACAGCCCAACATCACACGGATTTGAGAAGTCTTATTTATTACCACACAAGTAGAAACGCCCAGCAAATAAAATCAACAGAAGGTTCTTTGATATGACGGGCGCATTTGAAATGAATGTTTCTTTTTAAAACAACTGAACCATGATACTTGACCTTTTCATTTTAAACTTTAATTCTAGCTGTTATATATAAAAATGATTTTATAAAATCAACCGTAGATTCTCTACAGTGCAATATAAACTACAATATATTTTGGAGTGTGTCACTGCTGGGAAGCATGTGAAGCTTCCTCCTGGTGCACCGTGACGAGTTCCCCAACCAGAACAGGTAATCAAGCTATTTGATTGAAAAATAGGCGATTTCACAGATTTCGATGACAATAAAAATAAAAAATATGAAAGTGTGAAACATTTGTTGATCATAAGTCAGTCCCGGGCAATGTCTGGTCTCCCTGCTAGTCATTACTAAGTTAAACCTAATAATGACTAGCCCGTTTTTTTACTAGCAAAAAAAATTGGTGGGCAAGATCAACTGAGCCATTGTCTTGATTCGTCAGTTGAGCGATAAAGCGCCACGCCACGCTTAAGTTTTCATTTGAGATGAGGTGAATTCATTGAAAGGAACTAGTTCAACCGATCAACTAGAGTGAGTGCTGTCACATGTTTAAAAAAATTTTCTGGTTTCAGGTGGACGAAGTGTGATGTGTCCAAGACACTGTAAACATCTCCTCGGTAGGCACTCATTAACACAATATAGTTAGCATTTTGTTTAACTTCTGAGAAAGAAGGCTTGTTCATGAAATCTGCGTTTAGATTTAGGCACAGATAGAGTGTGGGAAATCATATATAGTGGTTGTAGCTTGTGATATTCGATCGGTCATCACCTCACGACCAAACAAGTTTTGTTGAGACGTATTTGAGGCAACATGTGGCCAGTCATTCCTCCATTCATAATCAATTCTGTTGTTTATATATAGCTACTACTCAATCATGGTTGAAAGAATTAGAACAATCTACTCCCGTAGATAAAATAAAGTGTCTAGTTCAAAATTCCGTATAGATTCCCGAGTTAAAAGATTTTGACACCATTTGGATTGTAATTCACATTTCGATAAATAATTTATTACAATACCTTCCTCACAGAAGGTACATTGTACATCTATCCCTGCTCTATCGTTATTTTCATGACAGGTGCTTGATTGAGCTTCAATGATCCACTCACTGTAAAAAGTAAAAAAAAAACAATTGTCTACCTAAAACCACTGTCCACAATTTCACTTACTGTATTTGTGCCTAAAAATATATTAAAACTCCATGAGCACAGTTTCTTTCTTAGAACTGCTCGCCCATAGTTGGTTGGTTGTTTTTGTTTTACGGCATATCAACCCTTTTCAGGTTATTTAATGCCGAATCCAGTGATTTTGAAGAAAGTTTTTTAATAGAATACATTTGTTTTTTTTTCAAGTCGGTTTCTATTTAACCCATAGTTGGGACCCTAACAGTTACTACCACTCTAAGTGAGAGTGGACCTGGGAGCAATGGCAATTAAAGAGTGGCTCCACACTCCCCAAAGCCCACAAGCTGGGGCCTCACCATCAGATATAGTTTAAGGTCATATCCAGGACCTCTCACCCATGGAACACAATACTTAGATGCTGACTGCAACATCACTTTCAAGTCCAATGTAAACAAGTTCTTGTTGAGCCATCTTCTTAAATAATCAAACTCTACCAAATTTCAACGACTACTGATGATCACGTTTCACTGACCCTCGACACAAGAACCTATAAATGCCAAATCGGAGGGCATTCACACACATGCATACACATACATTATTGACACAAATTCTAATCTGATGATGCAACGAAGAAAGGTAGGAACTACCACCTGAAAACGTACAGAATAAACATCTCAAAAAAGGGATTGTCCCGTTTATTCTTACTTTCAGTCGACTCATTATGAACCATTTCTTTAGACAATAAGTTCTATTTTACATAGAAAATCACATCTTGAAAAATATGAAAAGCAGATTTGTTTTAATTATTCCTACGCATTTGCAAACACTTGGCATGAATTAATAGTTTTTTTTAAATTCCATTTTTACCCCAAGCAAGGAACAGTGCCACTTTGATTGCAGGGATACTATGCTCTGTTCACATTGCCTTTGAACTTCTGCATGTCAGTACAATTGGGAAAGTAGAATCTCGGAAGGGAGTTCCAAAATCTAGCAGTTTTGGGGAAGAAACTATTGGAGTAGAAGGCTTTCTTACATCTAGGGATCTTTACTGTGTAGGGGTGGGATCTTGCTGCTTGTTGGGGGTAATTACGTCGAGGGGGGTACAAGTGGCTCGTAGTTTGTCGGAGCATTCACCATTAAACTACTTGTAGAACAGGTAGAGAGATGCAACATTTCATTGATGGGACAGAGGTTGAAGCTTAGATGAGAGTTCAGGACCTATTAGGTTGGCAACTCTTTTGAACTGTCTAGGAGAGTGAGACTAGTAGCAGATGCACCAGCCCATATGTGAACATATGCCATACATGAGCGAATGGTGAAAGTTTTCAATGAACTAAATCCTGTATAATAAAGATATATATATATATAATATATATATATATATATATATATATATATAAGACCAAATAATTAATAAAACATGTTAAAAAACACTTTGAAATAGAGTTAAAAAAAAACATATTTAATCTGAAAAGGAAACACTAAATAAGTGGATAGTCCTTAATCCGCGGAGTTTCGAAGAAATACTTTCCTTCTCATCAGAGGGTAGGAATTAGCAAAATGCTCATCGGATTTTGCATACAAAAGTATTTGCATTTTCGTCAAATACTTTTGTATGCAAAATCCGATCCCGCATTTTGCTTCAGTGTTATTTTCACATTTTGGTCGATGTAACCTCTCAGCTTCTTCAGGTCTATCTTGTCAAACTCTGGAATTTGGACGGAATTTTGAGCGGGACCCATTCTTTACTTCACAGGGGTAGTGTGCTCTTATTCTGTTAGCCATGACTGGATAGAGGTTCTAAGCAATTCACAATTGTCCGCAAGGGCCCGTGGCGCAGTGGTTAGAGTACTTGGAAAAATGAATTGTAAAAAATGATATTCTCCTTAAGATTGAAGGTTCAATCCTCAGTGTGTGCAACCGAAAAATATAATTGCGAATTACTCAGAATCTCTATCCAGTCATGGCTGACGGAACAAGACCACGCTATCCCCATGAATCCCGAGTTTAACAGAAACATTCCAGAATTTGACAAGATACACCTGAAGAAGGTCGAAGGTTACATTGACTGAAACGTTGTAAAAATCGCACTCAAGATGAAAACAGTAGTCCGATGAATCCAAATAATACAAATAACTAATCCTCATCTCAAAAATTAAGAAACATCATAAAGTAATGCTCATGTCGTTTTTCATTTATTTTTACAAGAAATCTTATTGTTTACTATTTTTCTTTGAATAAGTTATATACCCCCCCCCCACATCTAAATGGATAAAAAAAAAAAAAAAAACAGTTGCTTTCAAATAAATGACTGTAAAAGTCGACTTTAAAATAACACAACCTAATTATCTCCTTTATTTGATTGTTAAAATCAAATGTGATCTAAGAAGCCGTTATTCTGGTGGGGGAAAAAAATATGTAAATACAATATTATAGTGGCGCTCCATAGAAATATCTATATATTATAAAAAAAGTGACCATGTTTGTCTGTGGAACAGTCTACTAAACCACTGTCAATTTCTGATCTACAGACTCGAAACCTAACATATAGGGGATTTGGACATGTGGAACAAATTCGTTTCAGTTTTTAGCCAGTAAAAATAGCTGCTAAGAGGTCAAAATGCTCTGCACATGCTTAAGTATACATTCATACGTTTAACTGTGTAAATTTGTCAAGTTTGATATGCATGCATTCTTAGGTGGTGAATATGCTCTGCACATGCTTAAGTTATACATTTATACGTTTAACTGTAAATTTGCCAAGTGGTGAATACAGCTAGATAGTTAAATGTTTTGGTTTTGATTCTAGCTGATGGCATCAAATTCATTTTCTTTTTAGCTTTTAAAATCATTACTATATATCGGGTGCAATATAATAATCAATAGAAAATTGGCTCTGTAATAATAAATATGAAATCTGCATAAATTAAAATATATTTAAGCATATTTTATGACTGGGCCATACCGGTACATGGGTCTTGCTAGCATAAAAATAAAACTGATTTATAAGCATAAATCATAAATACTTAGTCAGATAATGAAAGTGAATGGCATCTGGTATTCATCTTTTCAGGAAAAGACATTTTGAGAGTTCATGTGCGTCATAGGTCTTTTATCTATTTCTTCACTTTTATATAAAACTAGCATAGATGCCTGGCGTTGCCCGGGTGTTTGGAGGTGTGTGTTGAGAAAAAAAAAAACAAAGTTGTAGTCGGAAGGCAGGCTGGAACCCGTACCACGAAGGAGGAGAAAAAAAAAAAGTGACGTCTTTGCCGTTGCGTCCATCACTAAACCGGAAGTTGCGAAGGTTTAAATTAAGGCTAGTCAATCAAAAAGAGGGGATGACTTTTCAAAATATCAGCGAAAAAAAGTGACCCCTCCCTGTAGAAAAGTGCCCAGTTGAGGGTGAAGGAATAATGCTTTTATATAGAGTGATGTGGTTCTCGGTTGATTAACTGTGTCAGATATATACTCAAGAGTCAAAACAATGAAAAGAATATGCTGTTGTCAGAGCCTAGTTAGAGACGATTCTTTAAATATAATTTATCAAAATAATTAAATTAGTTTAAAATTGGTTAAAATTTCATGATTCTGTTTACTTCTCCCATTTAAGACAAAGTTATTAGGTTAATTCTTGGATAATGTTTCTTTTTTCGATAAGAATAGTAACAGCAAGCAGAGCCCGAGAATGAGGAATTTATTTAATCAACAAATGTTTAAAAAAAAAAAAATGATATTTTTCTGAATAGGACAAAAAAAAAAAAAAAAAAAAAAAAAAAAAACAATATCATGCAGCAAATATGATATTTATAAACGACGCTACAAAGGAAAATTACTCTAATATTCTTGTCCAAGATTGCTATATTGGCATTTTTAAAGCCAAATTTCACAAATTTGGCCCTTTTTTTTTTTTTTTTTTTTTAAAAAAAAGCAGTTTAACATTCTAAAATTGTTTGGACTTTTTCAAAATTTACCTTTAAGTTTGTCTTTTTTTTTCTGATTATTTTACAAAAATATTTACTTGATTAGGGTGGCACAGTAACAACGTTTCATAGTAGCAAGTTTTGACAGTATCTAAGAATATTGTAAACTGAATTGAACATTTAAATATAATTTCAGATTCAAAAACACAAGTATCAAATCTGCATTATTAATTGAAGTAATAGTATAGTTTTTGATTCAGACAGACAGATACCAAATCTCCGTTGGTAATAGATGTATAAATTCTTACATGAATAGTGAACAGTTTTACCTATAAAATCTCCGCTTTGCCTCCGTCCTCACTTAGTGCTGAAAATTATCTTTAAGTGATAAAACTTAATGCGAAAGTGTAACGTACGGATTAATTATGGAAGGAAAAAGCAGAGTATTATATAAATGTCGTGAAGGCATTATTGGGTAGCAGAAAGTTAAACAATTACACAGAGTTTATCTGAAACCTCTATGTAAGTTGCTGGCAAAAACAAGAGTGGAATTCGTTTTCTACCTTCCTTTCCCATTTGACGGAGTAGATTTTTTTTAGTTATTTCTTTTTTTAAACTTTTGATTAATATTATTAATTGTTATTAAACTAGCCTGGGTTCCTGGTGTTACCCGGGTGTTTGGAGGTGTGTGTCGAGCAAAAAAAAAAAAAAAAAAAAAAAAAAAAGTGGTAGTAGGAAGGCAGGCTCAAACCCATACCGGGAATGAGAAAAAAAAAAAAAAAAAAGCGACGTCTTTGCTGTTGCGTCCATTGCAAAACCGGAAGTGACAAAGGTTTAAATTAAGGCTAGTCAATCAAAAAGAGGGGATGATTTTCGAAAGACATACATACATACATTTACAACAGAAAGTGAGATTTATATTATAGATTAATATTTTCTCATAGGTTTTAGTCAGTATAATAACTGAAAAATCAAACTAAGATTAAAAAAAGAGAAAGGTAAATCTATAATATAAATCTCACTTGTCTGTTTAAATGTATGCATGTATGTTTGTATGTCTGCCTAAAACTTTCGACAGAGGTGGCGGATTTTCACAAGATCAGTATCATTTTGAAGCTCGACCATTTGGACAACAAATATTGAAAAATTGGCTAAAAACATTAATTCCTTCACCCTCATCTTGGCACTTTTCTACAGGTAGGGGGTCGCTTTTTTTTGAAGATATTTTCCAAAGTCATCCCCTCTTTTCGATTGACTAGCCTTAATTTAAACCTACATCACTTTCGGTTTGGAGATGGACACAATAGCAAAGACGTCACTTTTTTTTTCACGTTCTTTTCCTCCTTCGTGGTATGGGTTCAAGCCTGCCTGCCTACGACCACTTTTTAATTTTTTTGATTCTTTTTGCTCAACACATACCTCCAAACACCCGGGCAACGCCGAACACCCAAGCTGGTATATAATAAGGATGAAAAGAAAAAAAAAGATTATAAAAAATAAAATAAAACTAATAATCGCTAAATAAACTTCATCCAAAATAGAATTTTTAAGGATTTGGTAGTCATCTTGGAAGCCATTTGGAATAAGCACCAACAAGAAACTCTTGACTTTTCATATTTTGCTAAACCATCAGTGATCCGTTGAGTCAGTATTTGTTATAAATATTATTAAAAATATAATTTCTTAACTTTGACATTAGTTGATAACATCGTTTTCCTTTTAGTATTATAGATTTTCCATTGCATAAAGGACTTTTTAAAAGAAGAAGAAAAAAACGTTTTCCTAATTATATTAAGCTTATCTAGAAATACTTCCGGGTTAAATGCTAATGTACTTAAAGTTAAAATATAATCTGACAATGTCATCTTGCTAGTATTAAAAAGACACACCCAGTTAGGTTTGCTATAATCAAACTATGCGAAAACTTGTGAACTGATGGCGAAAAAAAAAAAAATGAAAAAAAAAAAAAAAATGAAAAATAGAAAAGAAAGAAAAAGACAAACGAAAGAAACACGAAAAGAAAAAAGAAAAAATGGAAGAAAATAGAAGGAAAGAAAAAAGAAAAAAAGAAAAATGAAAACAGACTGAAAGAAAAATGAATGAAAGAAAAAAGAATGAAGGAAAAAAGAATGAAGGAAAAACGAATGAAGGAAAAACGAATGAAGGAAAAACGAATGAAGGAAAAACGAATGAAAGAAAAACGAATGAAAGAAAAACGAATGAAAGAAAAACGAATGAAAGAAAAACGAATGAAAGAAAAATGCAACAAGAAAAATAGAACAAAAACAAAGAAATGAAAATGAAACAGAACAAAGAAAAAACAAAAAAAAAGAAAGAAAAGAAAAAATAAAGAAAGACAAAGAAAGAAAAAAGAAACTTGGAGAAATAAGCATTATATACGCAGTTTTAGATGGCCACACACAGGCAGGGAGAAAAATGTTGACACCAATTTGGTACAACTTTTATCTAAAACGTTGGTAAAAATAATGGTTCTCACAGGACTCATAACTTCGTAAGCTAAAAACTATGTATAAAAACCATGCTTAAAAAATATGTATAAAAAAATATGCATAAAAAGGCGAATCCAGATTCAATTAAAAATATATACTTTTTTATGAGTGTACAAACGTCATCATGGTTTGTGTTTATTGCTTCGGTTATGAATAATAATTTTAAAAACTCCTTTTAAAATTATACAATATTTCAACATTTTTATATTGCAATTAAATTTGCAAACAAATTAATGTTCATTAAATCTAAGTTTGTAATCGAGTTATTTAAAAAGCAAAAACTGGATTTGAGTACAAATATTTCATTTAGAATGCGATATAATCATGCTGACATACCAGTTTTCATTAGATCACCAAAGTTAAGCAACGTTGAACCTGGCCAGTACTAAAATGGGTGATCATTTAAAAATACCAGGTGCTGTATGTGCTCTTTGCTTATCTTGGTATTGTTTACAATCATTCTGGACTTCTCTTTGTCATTTTTTTTTTATTGCGGACTATTATCCTCATCTTTTTCTTAATTGTTTCATGACGCTTCGGCCAACTATTCCTCTGGCTTTCGTCAGGTGGTAACCGCGACGGGATAGGAACTCTGAATCTCATAACTACATTCACTGCCTTCCATAGTTGTTTCACTACGTTTTTTGACCAAGTAACCCTCTGGCCGGCTTTGGGTAGGATTGAAACCGCTATCTTCAGACAATTTTCACCTGGAACCATAGAGATTCAAAGTCTCTATCAACTGCGCCACGGGCACGTGGTGAGACGATATGGAAGGCAGTAATTGCAATCAGGAGATTCAGAGTTCCTATCCCGTCGCGGTTACCACCTGACGAAGGCCAGAGGAATAGTTGGCCGAAACGTCGTGAAACAATTAAGAAAAAGATGAGGATAATATTCCGCAATAAATAACAATTAATAAATAAAACTCATCTCAATGATGAATTCCAATTAATTAATAGATGGTTTCGTTTAGTTTTGTTTTATGGCGTATCAACCCTTTTCGGGTCATTTAATGCTGAATGCAGTAATTTTGGAAAAAAGTTTTATGTTTCAAGTTCTTTATACCTTTAAATATTTATTCATGGTGTTTAGGTTTTGTTATGTAGAGCATTTCTTTTTGGAAATCGCTCGAGACAAGGCATGAAGCCACTTCATGTAAGGAGCTAGCAATAACGAAAGCTGATTATTGCAAAGACAGGAGATGCCTATTGACCTTATTCCTGAAAAGACCAAAACTGTAGGTAGAAGGAAAACAGTGAGCAGGAAGAGAGTTCCACCACCTTGTAGTCCTTGGAAAGAAGTTACTTAAATAGGAAGCTGTATTACAGTGAAGTATTAAAACAGTGAATTGATAGCTGGAATAAAGGAAGCAGGGAATAGATCAGACAATTTTGAAGAACACATGCCATAATAGTACTTGTAGAAAAGTTTGAGACTAGCAACATCACGTCTATGAGAGAAAGGTTGCAGTGAAGAAGAAAGGATGGGGCCAATCAAATTACAGATACGTTTCTGCAATTTATCAAGAATTTTCAATGGAACATAGATTCACCAGCCCAAATATGACAATACTCCATACATGATTTTATAATAGATTTGTAGAGATAGAGAATAATCTTAGATGTGAGAAAATGTTTAGGCCGATGAAGAGAACCGACTTTACAAGAAGCAGAAAGAGCAATGGATTTAATATATGGACTTCAAAGAAGGATTTGATGAGAAAGAAAGACCAAGAAGTTTTGGAGTCGATTTCTCATTGAGGGCAGAGCCATCCATAAGAAACTTAGAAAGAAAAGGAACATGCCTGCGATTGAAGGACAATAGAATTCAACAAAACAAGCCATTTCTTACCCTAATCCATAATAGAGCCCAAATTAGCTTCTAGATCAGCTGCATATTTCAACTGATCCGAAAAAGATGGGCAAAAATACCAGAATACCAATTGTTTCGGCTTTGCAGAACATGATTGAGTTTTTCAAAGGGAAAGTAAGAAAAAAAAAAACTATAACATCAATGTTTAGTGTATTTAAGTCATGAAACCAATATCTTCACACAGCCTGATCTGATGACATCAAAGTTATGTAACTAGTAATCAGTCTTTACACAAACTATTAATTAACAGCTAAAATTAAGTAAAAATAATGAATTCATTTTGAATATACATATTAGATTTGGCTACAAAGATCAGAGCCTTGAAAAAAAAAAAAAAAAAAAAAAAAAAAACGGGACAAAAGATGAACTCAAAAGTAATTTTGATGCTTGCTGATGTGTCATTAGAAACAAAAGATTGTCAAGAACATGATCTTTTTTTGCAATATTGGCACACTTAATTTATAGTTTTTAAGAGGTGTCCCGGTGTCAAGTCTGGGTTGCTGTCCAAGCCGATATAATGCGAAACCTGAAATCTGCAACGAGGGCAGTGCATCACTGAAGATTTCCCTTGAAGCATCTGAAATATGCATTTTGTGATTATAAAACAATTTGCATATGTTGTTGTGTAGCCGCATGCACGCCAGTTGATTTTTCATTAGCCAGAAAAAAACTTAACGAAAACTTTGTTTTGTATAAAAATATGAAAAATTTTTTTTTTTGTTCTTCTATTTCCTTGCGACAGAGTCTACAACGTGTTGGGTCTGTTAAAAATGTAACGATACCGTTAAATAAAGGTGTACAATGTTATAATATGCTGACATATGTAATGTCTTTACAAACACATGTTCACAATTACAAATGTAGTGCAGTTGATGCAGTCACTGCTGTTGTGTCGCTATCATAGCATCCGACTGAAAGGCATGTTCATTTTTCATTGAGTATGCATCCTTTCGGGAAGCGATAGATGTTCGATTCCTGCATGCAGTCATGGTGACGCCTCTGATTGGCTGGAATAAAATGGATTCTCATCTACACGAAAAGATAACAAACACTGTACTGTTAACACTTAACAAGTTTTTTTTTATTATTTTAACATTACTTGACAAGATCTACAGAGTTCGTATTCCATAGATCAAAAGATACTAGCCGAAAATGTAGAATAACAGAATTCACGAACCAGGAGTTAAAAAAAAAAAAAAAAAAAAAAAAAAAAAAAGTAATCTTCCACTTTACCAGTAGTTCACCACAAGCTTCTCTGAGCTTGGCCGAGCGCTTCACAATTTTTCACAAATGCATTGCCTGTTTTTAGCAAAATACGAATCTATGAAGGCTACTTTTTTTTTTTTCTTTTATAAATTGGAAAATTTAAAAAGTTAGTTTAACTCACACAGGTTAGGGTTCGGTTAGAAACATGTTTGTAATTTTATTTATTGTTTTTCCTGTTTATCATTATAATTTTCTCATAGTGATTTAACATTTCGCGATCGTCTGCTTCCGGTTATTCCCATTAGCGACCAAGCACATCAGAGCTACTTGCAGAAGTACCAAAATTATTATTAAAAAAAAAAAAAAAATTAAAGGACAAAATCATTTGGGGTCTAACAATTCTTTCAGAGATTTTATTTTTCTTCTCCAGTACAGAGTATATATATCTCCAGTATACAACATACATACATACATACCCTCAATGGAGGATGGGAGTAGCCATGAAGGACTTGCAGAATTAAATCTTTGCTTGACCAAACATATGTCCTATTATCAAGCCTCTTAGCTGAGAGCCCTAAAGGACCCAATCTGCCAAGAGACATACATTGATGTAATTGTCTCGGTAGCTCTCAATAGAATAACCGGCCTGTCCTTCAACATTTAATTCTTGCTCCCCTTCCTCATCCAGGGTCACTTCATGCCAAAGAGGAAGATTTGATCAGATTATCCATTACATTGTTACTTCAGAATTCCTATGATGTCATATTCTCATACACATCCTAATTCTCATTTTTAACTTCTAATGGAAAATTCAATTTTTTTGTTTAGATTAGCTTGAAGTGGAATTTTCCGTTTTTAACCTTATTTTCTTCCACAACTGAATCCAATATGGCTACACAAAGATGAAACATGACACTGATATGTGTACAAATTTTTTTTTTTTTTTTTTTTTACAAATTCAATTATTATGTTGCTATCTACAAGAAGATTACGCTTTCATTTTGAACAGGATTACATAAAAACTGTATGCAATTGATTTAAACACAAAATTTGATCATAAGCCAACAACTGAGCTACATAAGATCACTGGTGAGAACCCAAGAATATTTCCTTTTTTTTTCTCTATCTTTAACAATACAATAATTAAATAATAATTTTGCCCCTTCTTGGCCTTTGGAACCAAGATCACAATGTAGTATTTGTTGTAATGCTACACTCCACTTTTCTGTCCTCGGTCAGTGAAAGGAGAAATCTTTCATGACTGGGACAAATTTTTTAATTTTTTTTCCTATCTAGACTGCCCTTTTTAGGGAGCTAGATTTTCCCCACATTTACAACTGACCTTGTGTCTAACTCTGCCCTCATGGGGAGGCAAGTAAATAGAAACAATATATAGATTTTTTTTTAAGTAGAAACGCAAATAATCAATGGCAAAAAATGTTTAGATCAAGCTAATCCCCCCCCCCCTCGCGACACATGCACACTTCGGGCGTGTGTGCATACGGAAAGGGTAGCATAAAGATTTTCCTGAACAATTCTAATCAGCTTCAACTGAGAGACACGGAGTGTGAACGTGGAGGAAAGGAGACAGGAAGTCATTCTTTGATAAACCAAAGGACGTCTAATATCCTGACCTCCCATTATGAATCAGTTGTGTCTTAGATTTCATGGCGAAATTCAACATTTCCAGTTTTCAGAGAGAAGTGTCATAAAATGAACAGGAAAGCAAGGCATGACGAAGATAAGAGGAGGGGGTAGAAAAAATAAACAGAAGAGAAATAAAGAGAAGGCGAGAGAAAAGAAGAAAAATAAAATCCAACCAAATATCGATAAATAAGGAGGTAAGGTGATAAGGTGGTGAAAAATTAGATTATTCTAAAAAAACAAAAAAAAAAAAAAAAAAAAAAAAAAAAAGAGAAAAAAAAAAAAAACGAGAAAAAAAGAAGAAGTTGCATCCATGATTT